>NW_015520979.1:1730-2462 GCF_001515645.1 Sinocyclocheilus grahami | reverse complement strand
CAACTAGCCTGATTTATGGCTTCTCCAGATATGATAGAGCGCTAGGGGGGAGCCTTTTGTAAGTGCATATTTTGCTGCAATTTATCACAACACCTCCACCCTACAGTACTCTTGAGTTTTGGGGGACTGCAAGATGAGCCATTGATAAAACAAATCTTTTTACTACAAGGAGCACACAGGCTCCCAAAAACAGATACACCCGAAGGCACTTTGTATTCTTAGGCGCTCCAGCCTGCATAGTTCATTCAAATGGAGTGTTACTAATGTAATGCTACAGAAATCTAAGCACCAGCATGCTAGTGAATTGCTCCTATACCACTTGAAATTTCACATTTGCAAAAACAACAGCGACTGTAAGCAATTAAAGGAATAGTTTAACCAACAATTAAATGTTGAAATCATATCATCCATATGACCTTCTTTGCATATGACCTTCTTTCTTCTGTGCAACACAGAATTAGATGCTTTAAAAACGGTTCTCTTTGCTCTTTTCGTTAAAATGGATGTATATAATAACCAAGGACAGTCAAGCTTCATAAAACACAAGAAAAATTATCATAAAAACAGTCCATATAATTTATGATTTTTATTATTATAATTTTTTTTTTTTCAAAAATCATAATGCAACACAAGTGCACGTTACATTCTCAGTGTTACTTCAAAACCTGCTATCGTAGCCTGATTCTAGGGTTATTTTACTGTGAACTACGGTATTGGCAGTTTAAACAGAAT
>NW_015520979.1:0-268 GCF_001515645.1 Sinocyclocheilus grahami | reverse complement strand
GAACTGTCCTTAGAGAGTTCATTATATTTACTAAAAAAAAAAAAAATTTTTAGATGACTTATGAGGTTGTATTTAGATCCGGAATATATAAAAATGCCATGCTTTAGCTCTCAATGCATTATCATAATTTTGAAAGATTAGATCCTGAAAGCTAAAAAACATTCCAAACGAATTGAAACCAAGACTGTACAATTTTCCTGAATCTGACATGGCACTATTTTCATCACATTTCTGATGCACTGGCTTACATAACGTCCCAACTCTAGAT
>NW_015520978.1:1507-2462 GCF_001515645.1 Sinocyclocheilus grahami | reverse complement strand
TCTTATGTTAAACATAAAAGAAGATATTTTGAAGAATGCTGGTAAGCAAAGAGTTGATGGTCCCCATTGGCTTCCACAGTTTCTTTCCCTACTATGGAAGTCAATAGAACTGTTTGGTTCTTCAAAATATCTTGTTTTGTGTTCAACATAAGAAAGAAAGGTATACAGGTTGGGAACGACATGAGGGTGAGAGTAAATGATGACAAAATAAAACTATTCCTTTAACTGGGTTGTTCTGTATATGAATAGTATAAGGATTGTAGCTTTAGATGTTTTCTCATAAAGTGCAAAAAGTGATTCCCTTACAGTTACATTTGCTTGCTAATTTTCACCCTAATGATAAATAATGATTCAAATCTATTTAGATTTTTTTATAGACAAATATTTCTACTAAGATTGTTTTTAACAATCATGATAGAAAGAGATCCAAAGTTAGAGGATGACGATCCGATGCTAACAACTCACCTGCTCTCATTTCAGAGGGAGCAGTCCTACTTTGAACAGGTAGAGTACAGCTCCTCCCTGCAACCAGTCAGCCTTGTGTGTACAGAACCACATAGTATGTCTGCAGCAATGCATGCTGGATGCAACTGTTTAATGACTTGGAAGAAATTTTGCCTACAGGGTATTCCTTGTTTTAATTTGGATTTAATGACTCAGATAATTTTGTCAATTTATTGGGTAATTCTACAATCCTAAATTGGCCTTAAATGTGCTTTCAGTCAACACAGTATTAAAATGTGGAATGCATTTACCAATCCATTCCTGAACTCTTGCCTGTTTAATTTAGATGAGCCACATAATCCAATTTCACTCAAGCTGAGACCATCAGGAAGATCACCGAGTATTTTGCATTTAAACTTGTGCTTTTTCCATTCAGCACAAGCAGTGCCATTAGATTAGCATCGTATTTGGTATTCCTTACTTTTGCCTTTTTGCACTCACACACACGCAT
>NW_015520978.1:0-396 GCF_001515645.1 Sinocyclocheilus grahami | reverse complement strand
GGTTGCCACTGTAAAGAAAGCAGCACTTTAATATGCATTATACAGCGGCAAGATGAAAATAAAATACCATCTAAACTTTACTAATGACAGTCAGTTCCCCTCAAAAATACATTCATCTAAACTCAGTTGTATTGCGATTCATTTAACGTCTCAACCAACTTGAATCGTCACGTATTTGTATTGATTGTCAAACGTCTAGGGCTTCATCATTACATCCCTAGAAACAAACTCTAATATTAACTCGAAAAATATTTCACCCAAAAATTTAAAAATTTTTTATCATTTACTCAGCCTCATGTCATTCCAAACCCATTTGACTTTCATTTTTCTATGAAACACAATATTTAGTTAATGGTTGATATCACTGTGCATATGGTCTGTCTCTGTTTCAGAACA
>NW_015520977.1:2179-2463 GCF_001515645.1 Sinocyclocheilus grahami | reverse complement strand
CAATGCATATTCGTGAGATGATGCAACAACCACACAAATATTGCCTTAATTTGAATCTTCAAACAATGCAGTTTTAGCACTGAAAAGCCAGGGTTGTGCGCCTTTCAAAATTGAAATGAGACGTGACTTTTAATTTACAGTTCAGTTCCTGAATTTGAATTGAATTGAGAGAGCAAACAGGATTTATAATTGCATTCTGAATTTGAATGTAAGGAAGTATAATTTAGGGCTGCAACAATTAATCGATCAAATCGATTATTATCGATTATGAAAATCATCGACAA
>NW_015520977.1:0-986 GCF_001515645.1 Sinocyclocheilus grahami | reverse complement strand
TGTTAAGCACTGTATGTTTTCATAGCATTCAGTTGGCACGTTTGTGTGAAGGACACAGGGCAGAATGTGGAATAGTGTGTTTTTTGTCAATAAAACAACAATTTTTTTTTAAATCCGATTAATCGGGGGAAAAATAATCGACCAACTAATCTATTATCAAAGTAATCGTTAGTTGCAGCCTTAGTATAATTAAAATAATGTTCTATAGGCCTTTTGTAAACTAGGGTGAAAGAATACATAATTTCCCAGAATGCATTACCTTTGTGGAATTTCTTTGAATTACAACTCAATAAATTCCTCTTCCTGTGGAGTGTGGCCAGTTCATATTTCAGTGCATGAATTCAAAGACAACCTTTTCAATTTTGCAATTATGGTCATGTAAATTAGTAACTGTGCAAAGATTGTTTCTCTTTTGAATTTGAAAGTTTGGGTTTGAAGCCCTGGATTTGAAGTTCAATGTAAAAGCTTGTTGTAAGCATGTGTTCTGCAGAGGGGTGAATGTTCTTTGTGCATTGTATGCACACACAGTCGGTGGATAATTCCTTATTGCTAATTTGTTATCTTCTGTCTAAACTCTAAATAACTGTAGACTGACGCTGTTGAGATCCAAGGCTCTTAAAACAGATGCTATCTGCATTACAGGGCTGTAGGATGAGAGGTGATTTTTTGGGAATAGTATAATGCTAAACCATGAATTGCCCTGTGGCGTACTTGTTTTGCAAAATGCACTAGATTGTCCTCAACCACCAGTTCATTGCTAGGGAAAACACAAATCTGGGAGTGGGGGAAAAAAAACAGATTCATTCCAAACATTCCGTAAAATTACATCACATTTCTTTTCTGATTGCTGTTGCCAAATTTGGAGCCAGATCTGCCTTAAAAATTATACATTTACAAAACAAAGTTCATAAATGCACAGCACAATTTACATCTACAAAATCCGATTTTAAAACGTAAGACAGTACCCAGATTTGAAGACTACAGTA
>NW_015520976.1:2259-2464 GCF_001515645.1 Sinocyclocheilus grahami | reverse complement strand
TGGGAAATACCGTTGCAAATGGACTTTGCTTTTTCATTTGAAATTAGGCAGTCACTGTGCATTCGCGAAAGCGAAAGCGAAAACAGTAATGCAAGATTTGCAATTGCTTTTGGATTTCGTCACAATTAATGCATCCACATGTGGAAAACACAACTGAAAGTACAATTTGCAATTCCTTTTGAAAATAGTCCGGAATATCCTTCCA
>NW_015520976.1:0-599 GCF_001515645.1 Sinocyclocheilus grahami | reverse complement strand
TGATCATTTTCCAGGACTTTGAGGACTTTTCCAGGACATTTTTTAAGTATGGCGAAAATAAAAGACAAGGATCACGCTCTAAGTAACAATTCTCTCTCCAGAAGTCTATAAAAACATACAGTTTATGCCCATGATTTAACTAAAAACAATAGCTCTTTAATATGAGCTCTTAATTGTACATTACAACAAAAGATTTTCAGAACCAGTTTAAGTACCATAGCAAAAAAAGAAAAAAAAGAAAAGTAACTATAACTAACCATTAACTATTTGAAAATAAAAAAATATATAATCAGTTCATTATTAATGCTAATAATAATATTAAAGAAAATAACATTTTAAAATAAAAAATGAAAAATTGGTGGATTCTGACTAACCTTAAACACCTGATTTCACAGAAAGCAATATAAATATGCACAGGAGCATTTGAAAGTAGCCGCCTATAGGGATGTAACGATTCACTCAACTCACAATGCGATACGATTTACGATACTGATTTCACAATATGATTTTCTCACAATTTTTTTTTTACAAAATTAGATTTAAGACAAATTATTAATGAAAAGGTGTCCTTTTATTATTGCTTGGACAAAATGCTGCAC
>NW_015520975.1:2191-2464 GCF_001515645.1 Sinocyclocheilus grahami | reverse complement strand
TGAATGGACTTGAAAACGTTAAATATTATTTCCAAGCATTTATACGTCAATCAAACAGCATGTGAATAGTCACGTAATGTTATTTACCTCAGAAAAAACAAGAATAAGTTCAATTAACCAAGTTGGAGTCCACATTAACCAATACAATTATTTTTTACATATGGGCCCAGGGCTGACTTGCTACAACACTGGCATTATTGTGTCACATTTTGTGAGGACACAGTGTCGGAGCTGAAAGTGCTGGATCTGAAGATGATCTACTTACTGTGAATG
>NW_015520975.1:0-775 GCF_001515645.1 Sinocyclocheilus grahami | reverse complement strand
TGGTGCAAAAAGTTATGATGTGAAAAGTTGTTGAAAATTTCAAGTTATTTTTTTACTGCTGAACCTTAGCAACTGTATTAAAGTTTTTCAGTCAAGAACAGGGAGTTATTTTTTATAATATATATATTCAAATCTCTGTGTTTTATTTCATTAACATTAAAAGAATAGTTCACCCAAAAATTAAAATTGTGTCATCATTTACTCACTCTCAAGTTGTTTAAACCTGAATGAGTTTCTTTCTTCTGACGAACATAAAATCTATTTTGAAGAATGTGGCTAACCAAACAGTTGCTGGTCCCCAATGACTTCCATCTTTTTTTTCCCTACTATCAAAGTCAGTAGGGACCAGCAACTGTTTGGCTGCCCACATTCTTCAAAATATCTTCTTTTGTGTTCAGTCGTGCCGCGACTTGGGATATGCCGGTGTTGTATTACAAATTTATAAAATGTTAAATCTAGGTTCCAATGTAATAGAATATATACTGAAAAAGTTATGTACCTTGTGTTTTACATTTTGAGTTAAAAAAAGGATGACCTTTCTAAGGAGATCAAATCAAGAAGCCCAGGTGTCTGAGATAATGACCTTTTGTCTTTATGCTCTTCCTGACCATCTGGCTTTTTAAGCTCAAAGCACAGCTGTACCTTTGTCTCTGTGATAATGCGAAAGTATGGCGATACTGTCAGACTGATTGGATCAGCACCTATGCATTGAATGACAATGACATATATATATACTGATGAGATCAAGGCTGGGAAAATGCCTGGGTCGGGCTGA
>NW_015520974.1:0-2464 GCF_001515645.1 Sinocyclocheilus grahami | reverse complement strand
TTTTAAGTGAAGCTGTTGTGATTGTTGCTTATTTACAACTGAGCTCTGCATAGACCTTCTGCTCTGATAGTAATGACATTCAACTAATGGCTTGATCCACAAGTAAGAGCAAAAATCACGCATAACACACGAAATGGCACTATTTTTGTATCGTAAAAAGCGCTATACAAATAAACTTGAACTGAATTGAATTATTTGGCTAAAAGGAATAGTGTGGTCATGGTAGTACTGCATACTTAAAACACCTATTTTTCTTTCTTTGCATATTTCAAAATATACATAAAAATATATTAAATTAAATTGCTAAATTGTTATCATAGAAAAACGATTTAATTAATAATTAAATTAAATAAATAGTTTTTTCTATAATAAATATATTTTTAATGCATATGAATATATATAGGCTAATTAATAATATTATAACATTTTACATAAATTAAATCATTAATATTATTGTGGTTGTTGATATTAACAAATTATGAAATCAAACTTTATTTTTACTTACATTTTTATTTAAATTAAAACATATATTTTAAAAATTGTAATTAACATTTATTTTAATAATAATAATAATAATAATAAATTATGAAATAATAAAGTAATTAATATTAATACTTGTTGTTGTTGTCATAAAAAATGAAATTATATTATAAATGAATTAATAGTAGGTTGAGGTTGAGTGGTCTGTCAAGGTAAACAATCAGTTAAAAATAAAAAAAAATTAACATGAGCAATTTGAATCAATTTATTATTTCATAATAATATTATATATTATAAAATTGTATATTTATATAAAATATACACAATATTATTTTACATTTTATATATATATAGTAACATAAAATAAATTATTACATTGAAATTCAGCATTAAAAATGAATAATACTTGTATTGTAATTTATTATTTAATATCAATAATAATAATAATAATATATAATTAATAATATAAGATTATACATTAATCATTAATATAATTGTGGTTGTTGATATTAACACATTTTTAAATTAAACTTTAATTTTAATTTAAATTAAAACATTTATTTTAACAATTGTAATTAACATTTAATGTAATAATACTAATACATTATTAAATAATAAATAAATAAAATAATTGATATTCATATTTGTTGTTGTTATAAAAATATTAATAATTACATTAAAATTAATTAATAGTAGGTCTGTCAAGGTAAACAATCAGTATGACTATTAAGCTTATTAAAAATTTGCATGAGCAATTCTAATCAATTTATTATTTCATAATATTATATATTATAAAATTATATATTTATATTAAATATACACAATATTATTTTACATTTTTTTACAATTATTATTGCAGAGAGAGGTATAGGTATTTTCAAATAATGCTGTGCTACCTTCCTGTTCTCATACTGTTCTTTCTCTTTTTATGGGTAAAATATTATGATGGCTTACTACATTTGGCATAATGTGCATTATACATCAAAGCAAATGCAATACGCTTCAAGAAACTTGATTCGGGCTACCAGAAAATACTTTTTTGTTTTTTTTAAACACAAAATTGAATTAAAAATTCAAAATAATTGTTTCATTTCCAAGATGAAAGACATGCAACATGGTGAGGTCATGTGACAGTAAAGTTTGGAGTGTTGCATAATGCACACTTTGGCTCAGTTCTGTAGGAGTAGTATGCAGTATGCAGTATGCAGTGAGTGTTATTAGCTGGTGTAGTGGTCGAATCCACTCACCCTTCGGATTCCACATCTGACTTCACTATTGAGCAAATCTACAGGAATGCTAAATGTTTGTTCTTGGCAGATTGCACGTTCACAGATTGCAACTTCATTTGATAATATCCCACACTTCGCCCGCTTCAGGATTTACATTCCCCACTCATCCGATTGCTCAATCCCTCTGAGATATGCAAAAGAGCCCAAAAACATTCACTCGAGCTCCTTTTCTGCGCTAATGTGTCCTGTTGGATCCATGCCCGACTGCCTTCCACCAAATGCTCAAGAAATCAGCCTGAGGGGAGGCAGAGTATGTTCGCAGATCTTGTTCAGTCACAGATTGACAGATTCCTTTGCTTGTTTCGGTGGTGCTGTAAAATCTGTGACTGGGGAATTGTAGTTTTTTTTTGATAATGGTACACACTGGGATAGCAGCTCATTTTCAGTTCTTTAATTCATCGTTAAACATTATAACACCATGTGAAATGAGCGAAAATGGTTTAGTAACTCTGTTTCTGTTTATGCTTCATTATGCTCAAAACAGCTTTTTTAATAATATATGTATTTTTTTATATAATTTTATGAAGCTTGTTCATCTCTTCAGATTACTAGGGTTGTTTTCTCAGGAGAAACTTCTGAGTAGTGGAATAATGACTTCAGAATATTAAAGAGATTTTGGTAGCACTTTATTTTACAGTCCTGTTCCTCAAGTACATACTATGTACTTATTGTAGTAATTACAATAACTAGGTACT
>NW_015520973.1:1409-2464 GCF_001515645.1 Sinocyclocheilus grahami | reverse complement strand
CACACACACACACACACACACCTGATGTTCTCACACGATGAAGCACGTTTAGCTTGAAGAGAAGCTGCAGTGACTGAGGGCAATCTCTCCTACACTGTAGACTGTGTCGCCTCGTGCATGTCTGGCCGTGTTCAGCGCTCGCGAGCTACTATACCTGCGCGTGGCGTGGCTTACCTGAGCCGACGACGAGCGCTTTAGCCCCACAGCTGTGCAGACAGTGCCGCAGCGACTGAGATTTGATGTTGAAGTTGAGAAACGCGACCTCGCAGCCCAGTTTACAGAGTCCGAACCAGACGCAGATGAAGTCCGCCTCGTTGCTCATCAGCAGCGCCACGACATCGCCGTGTTTCAGACCGCAGTGCGAGCGCAACGCGTGTGCGAATCTGTTGCTCCGCGCATCCACGGCCCTGTAAGTGAGGGTCTGCTCTTCGAACACGATGAAGGCTTTCTCTGGGGTGTTTCTGGCTTGCAGCTCAAAGCACTGGAGATATGTGACAACTCCGCGCTTCATCCTCGCCATCATCGCGCTCCCCACGCGCCGAACTCTCGCGTAGTACATCAGGTCGTCCCAAAAGCAGGGGTACAACCTCCTCTGAATGAGCAGAAGGGTCACCATCCCGACGGCCAGCGTGCTGATGGCCCAGCTCATCGTGACGGGTTGGTGTAACGCTCACACTGCTCGTGTTGAGCTGCAGGACTCTCCAGCCCAGATTTAAATACCCTCAGACGCTACTGCGCATGCGCAGGCCTGGCTGCTCGACCTCAGCCTCATCGAGCCGATCATTGCGCTCATTCTCCTCAAACACATGCTCACAGACAGCACCAGGACGCACACGAGGCTTGCTTTAGCTGTGTCTTCTGCTCAGAAGGGCTTTGGATTATTTAGAGTAACTCATGATGAAATGGCACATGTTATTTTTCAGGATGCATAGATGAATAAAAAGTTCAAAACAACAGCATTTAATTGAAATATTTAGTAACATTACACTTGTCTTTACTGTCAGGTTTGATCAATTTCAGTTTTTGTTTTTAACCCCCCCCCCCCCCCCCCCCCC
>NW_015520973.1:0-801 GCF_001515645.1 Sinocyclocheilus grahami | reverse complement strand
AATACTGACAGATTCCTCATCAGTGGGGCTTCAAAGTCATCTCTAATTATTATATAATGTATGAATTGTATATGGATATAGTTATCTATATGAACGTACTTAGCTTATCAGGCAGTACAGGAATGACTGTTTTCATGTTTTAGATCTCTTACAGTTAGTCTAAATGTGCACAAAATACCTAGAGACTTCCAGAGGGAGCCGTTGTCTTTCTCTGAATGAACGGGTCACTGTTGCATTCACAGCATCACACTGTCATTTGCATGTTAACAATCTGCAGTTCCTTGGGCCAGTGTAACACAAAACCCATTTGGATGTGAACAAAACGTCCTACATAAAGGACTGAATGACCCGAAGCAGCACGCAGACTGCCACAAAGAAGAGGCTCGGTCAGAGACAGGCTGTCTACACCGGACACGGGACAGATGAGCACTCGGTCGGTCAGCGGCGTCAGAAGGAGCACCCGGGCAGAGCTGTAGGATCACTTCAGTTTGCACTCTTCCTCACACAGCCTTATAGAGTGCAGAGTGCAGATTTTATCAAGAAGAAAAAACTCATTTTGAGGTAAGAATGTACATTTTTAGTGCAACGTTTGCAAATAAAATCATTTAACTTCAATTAGATTAAATTCTAGTTTCTCAGGCAAAACGTGATGCATTTTTACTTGTACGTGATGCAGTATGTTAATATGGCTAGTTAAACACACACAACCATCCCATTACTCACATACAACTGAGATCAGTTTCTCTTTAATCATTTTACAGGTATATACAGTGGGTACGGAAAGTATTCAGACCCCCTTAA
>NW_015520972.1:2170-2466 GCF_001515645.1 Sinocyclocheilus grahami | reverse complement strand
AGCAAAATGCTGTGGGGGCAAGTTTATGTATTTCTGCATTTATTTTGCCTCTCCTGCAGTCTGTCCATTTGGAAGGGTGTAACAGGAATAATTTCACCCAGGGGTGCACAAGCAGGTCAGCTTCATATACAGCGTATGTTATACATATTCCACAATGGAGTACATAGTCTCAGTCTGACCACTTTTAATAACTTGTGTCTTTGATGTTGAACGCCTTCCTCTGTTTTGATCACTTTGCTTAAAACTTGTCATAACTGGGCATATCGGGAACTAATGCGCTGTTGAGGGGGAAAAAA
>NW_015520972.1:0-1263 GCF_001515645.1 Sinocyclocheilus grahami | reverse complement strand
TATATATATATATATATATTTAGCAGCAAGAAATAAATGAGAATTTATATAATAAAGTCTTGAGAGGTATTAGACAGCCTTCATGAAAAATGTGTTTTAAGTTCATGTTTGTTCTTTTTTAATTACCTTGTGTTCTTTTAAGTCTGAAGTTTTCAAAGCACTCTGGGAAACAGGGAGAAGTTTCCTGTATGAATAGCATGAAAGGCTCCATTTAGCAAAACTGTACCGGAGAGTCTGCTTCAAGTATTGGACATCTGTAAATGAAATTTCAATAAGACCCCAACTGATACTCTTCCCATTTCTTACCCACAAAGAATGAAACTAATTGCTTTAAATGGCAGATCCTCTGTGAAGCAGCTCTCCTGTGGTTCAGAGCTCATAGAAACAAGAATTACCACCAACAGATGAAAATCAAAAGTAATGGGACAGAAGATTGTCACCTCAGTCGCAATCCTTTAATTGCACTTCTTTTGTTCATGAAAGCCATTCGGAAATGCAGCTCTTTTGAGAGAGCAGTTTAGCTCACAATGCCTGTGCCACAAAAAGACTGAAAACCCCAAGGTGGCACGACAAAGTGCTCTGTTTTTTGTACAAATACCATGCCGTTATTTTTCTCCAGACAGCAGTTCATTATGAGGCCTTGTGATATTTTGATGGAGTTGTAGCGTGTCAGACATGAATCACCAAATGTAAGGATAAGAATTCATTAATAAGTGTTTGAATACATAGGTAAATTGTTGAAGACAAAACTCAGAAGCAGACACTCAGCATGTGCAGACCTCACAGATCTGTTGTGGTACTCAATGTTATGACAACAACAACTTTGGCGTTTTTGAATTCATTTGCTTTATTCGAAATAAGACCGTATTTAATTCATCTGAAAACAACTTGCCTTAGTCCATCAGCAATTAAAATGTGGTTTCATTATGTCATTCTGTATATAAAAGTCATCATTTATGATTTCTTTGCAATTGTCTGAAATGTTTTTGAAGCTTTAGCCATTTTAAGAGTTCAATAGTTACATTTGTTGATACATGGGCCAGCCTCTTCAAACTTTGGCTTTGGGATCAGAAAACAAACTCAACTATGAACATTTAAGAATCTTTTTAATTCACACTGGTAATAAAATTGCATTACAGTTTCATAAAATAAATGTTCCAGTTTATATATACAGAAAACAGACTGTACATACCCTCAGAGAAGCATTAGAAGAACAAGAGAAAGAGAAATAGAGCATGTGTGTGTGAGAGAGAGAGAGAGAGA
>NW_015520971.1:1617-2466 GCF_001515645.1 Sinocyclocheilus grahami | reverse complement strand
TTATCGTTTGTTTTAATAGTAAAAATCTGGCGGGATTTCACATCATGTGATTAACTGGGCCTCCTGCACTGAGAACTGATCGTGAATCAGTACAAAAACAATTTATTAACTTCAGTTTTATTAACATTCATACATAAAACTGATCCGAGCTCAGCTAAAACCCACAGTAGACAGTGTTTCAAGGGGACACTTTGAGATCAACACCCCCTGACTTGCCCAAATTTGATAAGCGCTCCGAACAACTGATTCGAAACAAAAGATTCATAAAGGTTTCGAAGCTTTGTGAAGCAGTGTTTTAAAAGCGGCCATACTGAGAGCGTCTTGTCATTTTTCGGGGGAGCGAGCGAACGCTTCAATTGCTCCTGTACACTTGAAATAACAATGGTGAGTTGCTTGAACTGTTGTTATGATGGTTTCACAAAGACAACATACTGCTTTTGGATGTCCCACAAACCTGTCAAGATAATTCGCTGTTGAAAAAACGGCAGAACTGAACACATAGGCTACAAGCTCTTAAACGTATTTTAAGGTAATCTCAACTGAACATGGTGAATTAATGTAAACTGGCACACTTTTTTTGCCATGGAGATGACTGGGAAAAGGTCCCAATTATGCTCAGTTAACCATACCTACCTGCATACAACACTTTCAACATTATTGTAAGTAAATATATATTTTTACATCGTATTATGCTGTATTTTATATAAATAGATATTTATTTAAATTTTTAGCATTAAGATTTGGTAAACCTTATAAGTGGTGTACAAATAATTACAACATTTTGAAGTTGTAAATGAAACAAATTAGTGCTGTCAAACGATTAATCGCGATTAATCCCATCCAAAATAA
>NW_015520971.1:0-222 GCF_001515645.1 Sinocyclocheilus grahami | reverse complement strand
AACAAAACTTTTATTTTGGATGTGATTAATCGCGATTAATCATTTTACAACACTAAAACAAATATAATAATACTATTCCAAATATACTATTTCAGTCTTTCTACTTTAAAATTCTTAATTTAATTACATAACTTTCAGTTTCATTGTAATTCTTTGTGGAATTTACTTGTAATTTCTGAGTCAAAATTCTTTCTACACCAAATGTTTTTCAGTGTATGTAAA
>NW_015520970.1:2210-2466 GCF_001515645.1 Sinocyclocheilus grahami | reverse complement strand
AAAAAAAATAGAAGACTTTAACCTTTCACCGATATGAACTGTACTTAATACATGTCATGAAAGAGAATTTATGTTGACATGTTAATATCTGCTCTTTTAATGAAAATGAGACATGAGGCAATTGTAAAAGGATGATCTTATGAATGTATAAAGCATAATTTAAAAATAGAACTGCCCCAAATGATGATTTAGTCCATTAAAAACAATATAAAACTACATAACAGTCAAGTAAAATCTCAATTAGAGTTGCAAAAAG
>NW_015520970.1:0-340 GCF_001515645.1 Sinocyclocheilus grahami | reverse complement strand
GGAGAGTCCCCATAAACCATAAAAACAAACCTGTGTGTGTGTATACAGCAGTGCTGTATTACAGTGATGTTAAACTCACCTTCTTCTTCATGGCTGTGCTGGACATTTTCCTGCTCAACTTGCCTTTACCACGGTAAATCACTGTACTCTGCCGATCATCAACAACTGTAACAAGACCACAACACACGATCACTCTTATGTCAGACCGACTCTCTTTCACTCTGACTCAGGCTCTATGCCCACAAAGTGTGTAAAGTGTCTGGATTTAATGATCTGTTCCTAAATAGGTCCGCTTAACAATAAATATGGATGAAACCATATTTTGACTTTTTGAATTTGA
>NW_015520969.1:1445-2466 GCF_001515645.1 Sinocyclocheilus grahami | reverse complement strand
GCGGTATCAAAGTCCCACCCAAACTACTTCAGACCCAATCACAAGCTCACAATTATGACACCGCACCCTGTTGTTAAAGCATAAAATAACTAACAGCAAACGTTTTAGAAAAACATGATAATAACTACCTAAAACTGTGGGTTTCAACCTTTTAGGACATGTGCCCCTGCATGAAGTAAATAAACACATATATATATTAAAGATACAGAAGTTACTTAGTTAAGAGCAGCAAATTATTTTTCTTTTGCTGTTTATGATTAACATTATTAACATAAGAAATGCATGGATCGTTATACTGATGTACATCTGATATTTTCTTTACTGTTCACCTAAGACATAACAGACTGTGCTTACGAGGATACTCGTCACAACAGCCATTCTGACATATTTGTGTGCACGTTTGCTCAAGACGAGAAAAATAACTCAATTTGGTATTCCCCTGCTCTCTGAGAGATGGCTTTCTGTGTGCGCGCACAAAAACAATCTATCACAGCGTGCATTGAGATCTCTTTCGTGCCATCTTGCGCTTGAATATCTTAAAATAACTTTAATGTTTAAAACTGACAAGACTAAAAACGTGAGAATGATGAATTTTCTGAGGAAGTGGCACTGGCTCGATCGTTCAGAAAACAAAAACATTTTTCTAGAACCGCCCCTGGTATAGAGTGCGTAATAATACTGAAATATAAATATATAACCAGCTTACCTGATTCAGTGTGATGGCTGAGCCTGTTTCTGAGAGCACAACATGCCAATCCAATTGTTGGATTCCCGATATAGCTAAGTTACCCGTAAATCATCTTTCCACTGTCAAGAAGCGTGAGTGATAGCCCTGCTTGATATCAGAACTCAATCGCGCCAACTCTGCTCTAACTAACGGCTAATTAGCAGTGGGAATAATCAGATTTCCCCTAGTGGATTGCTAAAGATTTGCTAGCTTGTATTAATAATTACTCGAGTGTATGCCTCTGAATTCTTTTTGATAAGTCAGGGAATCAGTTCAGTGCCTGTGTTTTTTTTT
>NW_015520969.1:0-507 GCF_001515645.1 Sinocyclocheilus grahami | reverse complement strand
GCGGTAAATCACCACACTGAGTGCATTTCTTATTTACATGACAAACCACAGCATGCAGAAGAGGTGCAGACAGCGGATGCCGCCGCTGAGGGAAGGTGGACAGACCAATTCAGATTTCAATCCTGAAAGCAGTGTTTGCAAAGGCCCTGAAACACTCAGAGTAATGAAGAGAGGCAGGCGGGCCTTCACGTCATTTCTAATACCTGCATGCTCTTGTCAGCGTGATCTGACTGTCCATACGTAGGGTTATGCAAACACTCGTCTGCTGTGAATCACTATGCATGCTCAGAAGGTTGTAAACAGATCATCACGTTTATGATTCATGGATTCAGATGTTATGAGATGCTATGCTAAACGTTCTGTCTTCAAATGTGCATTAAGACTAAGGTGGTGCTGACAGTTTGGCTCTGTGCTGGAGACTGAGGCGTGCACAGTGGCAGCACTGCTAGTGTTGACCAAAGTAGATGTTAAAGGGGTCATATGATGCGATTTCAAGTTTTCCTTTCT
>NW_015520968.1:921-2466 GCF_001515645.1 Sinocyclocheilus grahami | reverse complement strand
CTCTCCCAGAGGCTGCAGGAATGTAGCTGTGACTGGGGTCCGGCTAATAGCGTCCTGAGGGGCTCTCTCAGCCCTCCATTAACCATTAACTAGTGACGGTGTGATGGGGAACATGTTACAACATGTTTACGAGAACATGATAGAGCCGCCGGCCTCCTCACAGAAGCTGAGAACGGCCTGAGATAAGGACACAGTTTCGGCTCAGAGACGGGACAGATACAGCACGAGTAAACAAAGCTAATCACCTCGCATTGCTAAATCTGTCACTAGCAGATATGAGTTCATCCATGACTGCTACGTTTCAAACTCCTGTCATCTTATCTGGGGATGAAGGGTGTCTAATTGCTTCTGTAGAGTAGGGGAAAACTCTCTCTCTCTATATATATATATATATATATAGAAAATATATATATATTTTAATGGCCAAAATATGTTTCAAAATATATTTATGTAATCATATTTTCTAACAATATATTTTTGGCCATTTTTTTGTATATTTTAAGAGCATTTACAGTTTTTTTTCTGATGCTTACCCACATTTTCAAAACCTTGCCTCTTTTTTTTTCAAAACTTAACACACAAATCTGAGAATTGCACACAAAATGCAAAATGCCTCGCATCTCTTTCAAAATGAAGCACTGCATTCAAAATATCACGGACACATCTCAAAAGCAAACATCTTTGCCATAATATTAATTCCTGTTAGATTTTTGTGTGTTACATAAAGAATTGTGTTGTGTTTTGCAAAAAGTGTTTTATGAAATTGAAAGGCTGATTATTATTAGCGTATGGTTTTGTAGATTTGGTGTGTGCTTCTGCTGTTTGAGTGTCAGCTTTCAGAAACTGTGTGACGAGTAAAGATTTTGTGTGCAAGCATCTGAAAAAAACTGTAAAATATATTTTGCCTTCCACATATTTTAACCCAAGAAAATACATTCACGACACGAATTCACGAATTATGTTTGTTATCTAAGACATGTGAACACATAAGACATTTGGATAAAAATGAATAATGAATAAAACCTAAACCTAAGCTACTGTAAGATTGGAAATTATTTTCTTACCACTGAAATACATGTAAATATATTTTAGCATATGAAAGTTGAAAGTAAATATATTTTTACTGCTTAACTGTTCACATCATATATTTAAAATGCACTTTGGAAAGATTTATTTATTTATTTACCAGCTAGATAGATCAATTTTTCATACATGGAACTGAATGAAACGCATAATCTAGTGCTGAACACATTTTTTTCTTTCTTTTTCTGTCTTGTAATGAACATCTTATGTTGCCAATGAAAAAAAAAATGTCTGAAGTTGTCTCTTAAATTAAATTTAATTATTTTCTTCGTCTTTTCCACATATTCCACTCCCAAGCTTAGCCTATGTAATTAAATATAGATCATATCTGTTTGATTTGGCTCCACGTCCATCGAGCAGAAGATCACACTGCTGCACTTTATTAGGGTATTGAAAGGAAGACGTGTTATTTAAAATGTGTTTGTGGAAAGTCATTATTGCTCTGTGGCATTTAAACTGAGT
>NW_015520968.1:0-333 GCF_001515645.1 Sinocyclocheilus grahami | reverse complement strand
TGTGTGTGTGTGTGTGTGTGTGTGTGTGCACATTCCTGCCTGCATCCTTGTTAGTAAATATTTATTTATTTACTGATTTATTTGAACAAATATGTTAAACAAAATAAGTAATTAATACATTTATATAATTTCAAATAAACTTTTCTGATTTTTGGAATATGGTAGCTGGTTTGTTGTTAGTTTATGGCAGTCTCTTAGCTTGAAATCATGTCTGCGAGCTGTTATTCCAGCTAATCAACCTGTTGGCCCAGTTTTGACCCAGTTTTGGGTGGATTTTTCAGCAGGCTGCTTTCTGAATTCTGAGTAAATTCAGTTTCCAGAGACTCTGCATGC
>NW_015520967.1:0-2466 GCF_001515645.1 Sinocyclocheilus grahami | reverse complement strand
AAAAAAATATCAAGCTAAATGTCCGATAACTGATAACTCGGCATGCAGTGTTTTTTGAGAGCAGTATTTGCATCAAAACAATTCTACTTATCATCAAGGTCACAGAAGCTGCCACTGATTTCTTAACCAAGTGACTGTAGAGACACACATCCAAAATGTTTAAAAGGAAAATGTGTGACTGCATGACTGTCATGCATGCTAATTAGCAAGATTTAGCGCTTCCCCTCTCAAAGAGAAGACATTTGCATGCATAGGCCTGTTTTAAATGTTGAAGGGATAGTTCACACCAAGATAGAGCACTAAAAACATTTTTGTGTTTCATAAAATGAAAGTCAGTGTGGTCCAAAGTTGTTTTGAACTCCATCAACCCTCTATGCACACACTGGCAATAGAATGGCCATTGGCTAGTAAATTTTTTGTTAACTATTTCAATTTTTTTGGCTATTTAAATTTTAAACGGCTCTTCCCATGCCCTGAAATTAGATTACGCATTCTTTCCTGTCAAACACTAAGTCAGAGTATTCTAGAAGCTGGCGTGTATGCGACCTGAAGCAGGACACAACACGCAGTAAAAATATAAACTTATTCTTAGCCTAACTGGTGAGTGAAATAGGCAATGGCTAAAGACAGACATTATTCAGTAGCCTAGCAAGAAATTTAGAAAGGTGCATTTCTGAGCGATGAACTCGCAATGTAGAGGGTTATCTATTAACTTTCACTGTATAGACAAAAACAGTTGAAAGTTGGTTGGTTGACATTTTAACCCCACGCCACCTTCATTGACTATTTTCATGGCTGAGATACTATAAGAATACTATGAAATAAAAATACTATAAAAGAGCCATTTAAAAACCCATCTAACTTTTTTTTAAGTTTGCTTTGGATAAAAACTCTAAAATGAATTGACTTTCTTCGAAAGTGAAAAACAGTTGAAAGACTTATTAAATCTTTTGTGTTTCGACATGAGTAAACAATGAAAGAATTTCCATTTTTTTAGTCACCTGTCAAGGTTTATGAAATCACAGACTAAAAGTAAGCGTGTTTCTGCATGCAGTACCTGGAACAGCATTGTGCGATTCTTGTCAGCATCAGACGGCTGCACGTTATTGGGCGCGCTAGCATGTCTCCTACGTGTCGATCCCTTGCCCGTCTCTCTGGGCCTTTTCTGTAGACCGCCAGCCAGGCTATTACAGCGTGTACGAATCTCCTGCTGCTCCCCAAAACCTGAGTCCTCCAAAATACATTCAAAGGACCCCAGTAGGCTGCCCGTACTGGATAAGCTAGTCATGTCCAGATTCCCATTGCCCACCTCAGACAGTTCTTCCTCATTTAGGTTAGGCTCAGGTTCATCGACTTCACAAAGGGAGGAGCTTAGAGGGTCGTCACCCACAATGAACTCCACGGGGGCCTCAGTGGAGCTGCGCTGGCCATTGAGGAGCCGCAGACGCTTACGTTCTGTCTCGTGTTGACGGAATTTGTCAATGCAGTCGTCAATCAGAGTGGAAGGGGCTTTCTTGTGGTTGACTGTCACTTTTCCACAGTAAAGCACTTCGAATTTCTGGGAGTTGTAGAAAGACTCGTCACTCTCTTGCTTGGGCTTGCTTTCCTCCTTAAGAGCAGCCTTGGACACCTGTCTAATGCTGCTAATAACCTCAGGCACCTGGAGAACAGTTTAAGACATTAGATCAACAATAAAATACTAAATCAACACAGTGAAAGGCAAACAAGGACAAAACGTCCATAAAAAGGCTCAGTTGTTATGTTAAACTTTTGCAGGGAGACATGCAGGTTGCATAACTAACTAGGTTCAGCCCCCGAGGAACAATTTAGGAGTCAGTAATACAAAGGCCAAGGCAGACTGGCAATATCAGAAAAAACAGCTGAAGAACCTGAGCATGCATTAAAGAAGCCAAATGGATATAAATCTATCAGACGGACCTCCTCTCTGGTATCTGATACTACTGTCGATCAGTTAGAATGAAACCTAAAGCTAAGAAAAGCAGATCTCAGATGTGTTTGTATGCCTGAACATCAGTAGAAATCTTTTGAAACTAGGTGCAAGGGCATAGGTTTGATTTAAACAGTGGTTGAGATCAGTGGTTGGTTTTTCAAATCAGTAACACTATACACACAAAATAATCAGAGATCCTATGTACTGTATATTCATGTTTTTCTTTCCAGGATCTTACATGCATGTTTCAAACAGCTGAGAAACTAAAAAAAATGAAATAAAATAAAATAAAAAATTCATTATAGGATAAATTGTAAGAGGTTTGTAAGTTCAATTCTTGAAAAATTCTTAAGACATTATCAAATATTTTTGATTTTACATCTGAAAATTATCTTCTGGAATTCAAATTAATTTTTGTCTTCACAACAATATTGAGAAAACAGATACGAATATTCTTAAGAACATTTTGCATTTTCAAACACATTTCCTAACTTTACTCTTAAGTTGGGGGGGGG
>NW_015520966.1:2079-2467 GCF_001515645.1 Sinocyclocheilus grahami | reverse complement strand
CCCTGCAACTTTAAATCTCAGTTCTGCCGGCCAACAATATGCTCGGGTCTGTCCTTGATATTTTTTTGCACATAAGAGAGAACGCTTGTGTCTTTTGCAGGGTTACAAATGCACTTGTTCTTTCAACCAGTTAAGTTAGCGCCCTGTAGCTGTAGACACAATAACACGATTGACTGCACCACACAAGCAGATGGTTGATAAACATCCTGTTAGACGAAGACATGAACAGTCCAACCCACCCTCATGTAACCGGCTCAACATGAGACATTTACCTCTACGTCTCTAGGATGTATGGTCTCAAAGTTGTAAAGCATGGCATATTTATGGAAAACAAGATAGTGTTTACCTCTTTGCTGGTCTTGAGAATGAGCCCAAGCCAAAGGTGGAG
>NW_015520966.1:0-348 GCF_001515645.1 Sinocyclocheilus grahami | reverse complement strand
CATATATTGCGCGATAAGTCGATATATTGATTATTGCGACAGGCCCACGTATGACTTTTAAAAGCAGATCTTTTGTTAAAAGTCCTGGCTGCTTTCTTGCCATACAATAGAAGTGAATTGGATCAGATGCCAAAATGAAAAAAAAAAACAGTATAAAAGTAGTTCATATTAGCCATAAGCGGTATTTCACATCTTCTGAAGTCATCCAATAGTTTCATGTGAGGAAAACACTGAAATTTAAGTCATTATTCCCTGAAATTCCTGCCCTCAAGTGTAATTTGCACTTCATGTGACAACCAATGAAATTTCGTATCACTGATATCAAATCTTGCACAAGGCATCTTGTCA
>NW_015520965.1:2045-2467 GCF_001515645.1 Sinocyclocheilus grahami | reverse complement strand
TTTTTTTTTTTGCTAAAGGAAAGCTCAGGAAGGGAAAAAGATAAAAACAGGGAGACAAGATTTGCTGTCCTCCTTTCATCACATTGTTAGGCCTGTGAACCAGGGGCCGGATTCACGAAACAGTCTTAAGAAAAAATAAAGTCTTCTCAACTGCCATTTTCTTCTTATTTTTTATCTTCAATATTTTGTATTCCCAAAAATTATTCTTAAGGTTGTTCTTATCTTTTTTACAAAACTTAAGGAGAATTCAAATTCTTGAAAAGAATCTTCTTAAAAATCATAGTAAATAATTCTTATGGATGGCCCCAGACTTAATGATTTAATGAATTTATTGGGTTATTTTAAATTAATTGTTATATTTAAGCATTACAGCAACGCTAGCTACATATAATACATAGTAGGACTATTAATAGGGATGTGCA
>NW_015520965.1:0-510 GCF_001515645.1 Sinocyclocheilus grahami | reverse complement strand
TGTGTGTGTGTGTGTGTGTGTGTGTGGAGCGTTTCTGTTGGGAGATTCGCTGAACATAAGTTAGGCTGTCAGCTATGTGGGCCGTAAGTGCTTCGTTTTCTTTGTAATTTAGAGGGAGCACTTTGCTAAGCGAAAAGCAGAACGTGAGATGGAGAGGCTTTTTTTGAAGTTCAACTTCCACACAGTAGTTCTTCAGGGTTCTCACAACACAGAAGATATTTTAAAAGCGTTTGTGCTTGAAAAGCAGCTAGGAAGAAAGAAAATGTCTTATATCTTTGTACACACACAAACACGTTCAAGCTGTGGCTGGGGCTTCAGTTGCTCGACACGGTCAGACAACTCCCGCTGAGATGTCGCAGTTGCTGTATGTGTTTGTGCGGTTGCTGACGAGCGAACGCAGCTTATGAGGAGAGACAAATTCACAGTTTTTCACACCGTGCACAGTGGAAATGCCTGATGAACTGATATGATCAAATAAGCAAAACATGAGGAAATGTCAAAGTTAATTTT
>NW_015520964.1:2045-2467 GCF_001515645.1 Sinocyclocheilus grahami | reverse complement strand
CTAACACGCCCCCACATGTCTACATCACTATGTGGGAAGATTTGTGTAGCCGGTGACACGGTGCTTATTAAAACTGCCAGACTGGTGGTTTTTGAGTTTGTGAATTAGAAGTAGTGTGTTGCAGGGCTGTTTTATTTTATGCGGCGACCAGTGTGTTTACTGCAGTGTTGGCCACTTGGAATATCAGCTTGGCTTGCTGCTGTTTCCATTGATTGCTGTGTATTGCTTCACTCACAGGTCTTGGATGACCAACCAACAGTCGCCACTGTGTTCTGTGTTGTTGTTTTTTTTTGTATTTTAAGGTTTATGAATGCATCTTTTTTTGTTCCTGTTGAGTTGGCTCTTTGTGAATTTGTTAATATTTGAATTTATTTTTATTTTTTTCCTTCTCTGTTGATTTAAGGTTGTGAATTTATTGCCAG
>NW_015520964.1:0-700 GCF_001515645.1 Sinocyclocheilus grahami | reverse complement strand
ACACACACACACACACACACACATATACAGTATACATATACATGTTCTCCACTAACAATATAGCAGAGCAGAGGCATTCGCACGCAAATAGGCTGCATTCACTTGATCAAAAATACTGTAAAAACAGTGAAATATTACTACAGTTCAAAATCTCCGGACTATCCAGACAGTTTACTGAAACTAAACTGCAAGAAGAGAATCTCTTGCCTTCCTAATTTTCTTTTTCTAAATCAGACAGTTTTGTAACATGAGTTGCAACATGATGTTGTGTTGGCTCGGGTGTGTCTCTCAGTCTGACCAGTGAGATTACATTTGACATTTTTAGGGATACATACATTTCCAACATAATCACTTAATGCAAACTAATGCTGACTATAAAATATAACAAGTCAAGTCAAGTCAAGTTGAGCTTTATTGCCATTCTGCTACATGTGTGGACATCCAGTGGCAATATTATAAACATACAGCATAAATATAAACATACAGCAGTAGAAGTAAGAAACAATTATGAATCTGTACATAGCTAACCTAATGAGAGCGGTAATCTGACTATACATATACTATAAATATTGGCTATATATACATATAGTCAATATATCTATATCGTACATATATACTGTATAAATATATATCAAAGACAAACTATACAAATATGTTTACATAAATACTGTACATGATATTGTGCAAAAGATGTATTTCA
>NW_015520963.1:691-2467 GCF_001515645.1 Sinocyclocheilus grahami | reverse complement strand
GTTTATAGAGCTCTTTTTGGAGAGGACCCAGACAGGTAATAAAATGGCTTTTTCTTTGTTGGGACTCTCATGCCAGAACATGGTTTTCTCATGAACACGATGAACCTCAGCGGAGTCAAATTTAATTGTGCTACTTTCTTCTAGACTTTCTTTTGGGGGTGAGGGGTTCAAGAACATTGTGTACATTTTAGTTATTTCCTAAATGTTGTGTGATTTTCCATCTCATTGCCACCTTGGTCCCTCACCAATCTTTCCCAGGCTTTTGGGTTTCATTTAAAAGATTGTTTTTTACTCCGAAAATAACATTTTGTCATTATTTATGTATGTATATCTATATATGACATACATGACATTTACATTATTCATTTTAGCAGATGCCTTTATTCACAGTGACTGTTCTACTTGACTACTTTTGCTGCACACAGATTCCAGACATGCATTAATGCAACCAATTATAAATATAGAAAATATACACTCTTTCTTGCCGGGTTTCTGCAGGTTTTATGAAGGTAAATTGAAGATTTTTTTTTTTAAAGACCCTTTTAAAAGTAAACTTTAACAAAATATATTAAAGGGAACGCAATACATCAATGTGTTCTCTAAATGTAAATGTCTAGGAAGAACATAATACATTGTATTAAAATTCAATTTCCAAACCACTCTCAATTACTTTTAATTCAGTTTTAAGCGTTTTGCTTCAGTGTGTTTGTCTTGTTTTCCAGTGCAAATATGTAAACATTCTTAAATCAAGATGCATTTATCTCTTCCGCATAAACCTAAATGAGTGGATGGGGGGAGTGGCTTAGCATGCAAAATCCACTCACCAATTTCCATTGGCCTTTACTCTTAAACTCAGAGGTGATTGGAGCTCCCAAGTAAGTCGTCACGACATAACATCTCAATTCTCTCCAACAGGGAACGAGGGTTACGTACGTAACTGAGATTATTTCATAGCTAATTGATATATATTTTTTTCTTGTTTTAAGCATTAACTCACTTAATTTTGTTCAATTTCTCAGAAAATGAGACTTCATAATATTAATTTTGTATCAAGTAAATGTATCTTGATTTTAAAGTTTGTTTAGACATTTGTGTTGGAAAACAAGACAAACATACTGAGGAAGATATTTAGTTTTTTTTGTTTTGTTTTAGTGTATGCAACATTTAATGCCATTACGTTATGAATTTAAGACTTTCTGCTTTGATTTAAGACCTTTTAAGGCAGGGGTGTCCAAACTCGGTCCTGGAGGGCCGGTGTCGTGCAGAGTTTAGCTCCAACCCTAATCAAACACACCTGAACCAGCTAATCAAGCTCTTACTAGGCATGCTAGAAACTTCCCGGCAGGTGTGTTGAGGCAAGTTGGAGCTAAACTCTGCAGGACACCGGCCCTCCAGGACCGAGTTTGGGCACCCCTGTTTTAAGGCCTTCATTTGTGGAAGGGTGAATTAAGGGTGCTTTCACACCTGGCTCATTGTTTTGGAACCTGGCACGTTTTCCCCCTTAGCTCGGTTCGTTTGGGCATATGTGAACACTGCAATCCCGCCCAGATCTGCACCAAAACAATCGGTCCGAGAACGCCTGAATGAGGTGGTCTCGGTTCGATTGAAAACGAACTCTGGAGCGGTTTGGTTGTAGTGAGAAAGCAATCCGATCTAACAGACCAACAAATATCACAATGTATAATGGGTAATTACGTAAGTTGTGTGAAAAGCATTAGCTTTGTTGTTTGGTAATGCTTCAAAATTAACCTGTGAATGTCTGTGGGTGAGCACGTC
>NW_015520963.1:0-355 GCF_001515645.1 Sinocyclocheilus grahami | reverse complement strand
ATCTACAGGTGTGAAAGCACCCTAAGACTTTTTAAGATCTGCAGAAATCCTGTCTTGATAGCGACATTGTCTAAGGCTGCAATGATGCCGCTTTTTATTTGCACGCAACCAAAGCAGCCTTGTAAGACCAGTAAATACGAGGAAGCAAACTACTTTTGTTATGATCATCTTTGTTTCTGGAAAGATCCTCTCGTTTTGGTTTCGGGTCTTAACACCTCCACCGCACATCTCGGTCCTACGATAAGACCTCAGTTTACACAAAGTGTTACATTTACAACTGACGCCAAATCGGGTCATCTGTAATTAATTTCATCAGAAGATGATAACAGTGCTCATGATTTTGTGCTGCATTTCT
>NW_015520962.1:0-2468 GCF_001515645.1 Sinocyclocheilus grahami | reverse complement strand
AAGGTTACAAAAACGTTTCTTACAACATTCTACTAACTTTATTTTCACCCAAAATGTATGTTATTTGACTTTTTTTTTAATATTCTAAGAATGTTCAAATGTCTAGTTTTCCTGGTTGTGATTAGAGCATTTTTCATTAATGACTAAAATGTTCTACTAATTAAATTTTTACCCAAAATATAACATTATTTGAGCATTTATGTTTAATATTCTAGAATGTCTTCTCTCAACGTTATGAGAACGTTTACCAAGTGCAAATAACATCGTAAGGACATTACCAGAAAGTTTTCTCTCAACATTATGAGAACATATATCAAATATTAATAAAGTTCCATAAACATTACTTTAAGAACGTTTTGTCCAAACATTTATATGACTTCAAAAAAGGTTAGTGAGTTGCGAGAACGTTCCCTGAATAGTTAGGTAGCTAAAAATGTCCTTTTTAAATCTAGTGTTTATTTTTTCCTAAGGAAACTAGATAATTAAACTTATGCATTTGGCAACTTGCACATCATTCAATTCAATGCATTCATTTAAGTATTTGATCAATTCACATATTCGCTGGGAATCGAACCCACAACCTGTCGTTGCTACTGCCATACGTTACTGTTTGACCTACAGTACTAATACCTCAGGTAAATCTATCATTAAAATTATAATATTTCCCTCTAGGTTGGACCAGAGACATAACTAAGGTACGAAGACGTGCCTTAAAAATGATTGCTCGTTTGGTATTAGTCACCAGCTGCTGTCAGAGATGCTCTTTAGAGGTTTCCGGATCCGGTTTCAGCTAACGTTAGCTGAGACTAGATCAAATCAGCTGCTGATTGTGGCGGGTCAGTTTTTCTGGTGTAGAAAGCATGCGTTATAGGTAGAGTTTGGTTAGGTTTTGCTCAGTCTGTAAATTATACAGTGAGTCGACTTTTTAAATAACGTTAACTTACCATTTCTATTTTTGAGGCGCAGTCTGGTCAGGTTCGTCTTGCACAAACACAATTTGACGTTATCTAGCTCTATCAAATTTAGCCGAAGCCCTCAAACTATTTGAAATGATATAATTGTGATTTGTAAATCTAGAATAACATGATAAATAATAACAATAAATACCTATATTGTGTAGACGCCTTTTTGGCGCCAGGAACCCAAAACATAAACAAATTTATTTATAATTCTGTAATCTGTAACTTTTTATTTTTTAAATACAGTATATTCAACTATTATTACTTGTAATTTGCGCATTTTAAAATTCCTAAGATTGTAATTTCCAAATATAAAAAAGGAAATAATAAAATCGTAAATTACAATATTCAAATTAAATCTTAAAGAAAACCTAAGAAAACAATTTAAGTAAATATGCACATTTTTATCAGCTCTAAAATATTTCATCAAAAAATTAAAGAGCAGATTTTATAAAATTACTTTTTATAAGTCATTATGAATGACTGGAACATTAATGTAAAATCATTGCTCAAAAGATAACCCAGTTTTAAAAGAGATAAAACATCATTATGACATAATGAACTTTGAGTCAAGGTTGATGTCCATCTTTCTGACAACCTTCCTTCATTCCTTCATTCATGCCCACCTGTCCCTCACTCTCTTTTATCACTTGTTTTCTCTCTTGTCGTCCTTCTTGCTTTCTCTGTGCTATAAGTACCATGGTACTGAATGTATAATTCATACCTGCTAATGGGGGCCCGGTGCTGAACCAGAGCCCCAGGTATCGGCTCTCCGCTCTGGTCACCGGACACCGTGCTGTATGCAGTAACGTATACTTTAATTACGGCTCCGGTGGAAGCAGCACAGGCTCAGGTGTCCGGTGACTTTGAGAATGTGTCAGTGGCCTGGAATGACAGCTGTGAGGGATGAATATGTGCGGATAGGGAAGGTGTGGGTTAAATATTATGCACTGAACTACTGCATCCGTTTTGGAAGACATCAATCAAACATTTGTAGGTGGAAATGTGGGATTGAGTTATAAAAAAATGCACCATCCCAGCTAACAAAACAACGTTTCCATTAAGTTATGAAAATGTCATTTCTGCTTGTTCAGTGAACGTCTTATAAGTTTTTAGTAATAGAAATAGTTTTCTTTTCTTTTTTTTTTTTCTTTTTTTTTGTTATGCAAACATTCCATTTGATCATTTTGCAAATATTATGGGAATGTTAGTTTAGAATTTTCTCTGAATGTTCTGAAACAAATAGTAAAAAAAATAAAAATAAAAAGTTAGATGCATGTCTGATTAAGTCTGATCTCGGGGGGAAAAAACATTCCATGAATTATGTATAAAATAATGTTTTTATGTTAAAAACAGAATTTAAAGACCTGATAGCTTTGAACAAACTTTATGTTAATGTTATGTTTGTTCAAAACTTTGAAAACTTTGAAAACATTATTTCTGAATGTTCTCTCAACATTTTTTAAAACTTTATATATATGTGTGTGTGTGTGTGTGTGTGTGTGTGTG
>NW_015520961.1:1744-2468 GCF_001515645.1 Sinocyclocheilus grahami | reverse complement strand
TTTTTTTGTAGCAATGTTCACATTCCAGTCCCGCCTTAAACACCGTTGATGTCGAGTGAGGGGAAAATCAGCTTTGGCTTGTTATTTATGAACTGCCATTTTTTAAATTGGAAATATATTCTGTCTTCACACCCTTAAAATAGACTTTTTGTGGCATGTTTGGGTTTGTTTGTAGAGCGTCTGACCACATCTGTCTGTGCGTGTGGTTGTAGCATGAGGTAGGTAACATTACTCAGAAGAGCACACCCTGTTGCTTTCCTAAACAGTGTGAACAAATTACAGAGTACATTTGAAAAGCTTTTTTTTTGTCTTCGTTTTAATAGAAAAGTGACCTCACCTATTTACATTTAGTCTAAAATTTCACCACGAGGCACTGAGACACTAAAATTTGTTAGATATTGTATCTTTTTTGTTTATAATAATGCGTAGGAGAGAATAATCTCTTTAATATTTCAGTTGTTTCTCCTACACCGCAATGAGATATGGAAAGCTCAGATTTTTCTCCTGTGTAACAAAATCAATGATTTTCAGTATTAAAATTTCTCATCAATTCTTTTCCATATATGTGCTTTTTTTAGTGATCTGATTTGTTCAATTTATCCTAAGGAATTTTAGTAGAAATATCTGAGGTAAAGTTTGATACTTAAATAAAATCAACTCCATTAGGTCTCCGGAGCTTTTGTAATACTTGTTGCTTTTTGTTTTCTCATCATGTCTCTTTTTT
>NW_015520961.1:0-607 GCF_001515645.1 Sinocyclocheilus grahami | reverse complement strand
TGTCAGCGATGATGGATCATTCCAGCATATGGTGCCCACCTGTCCGCAGAGGAGCCGACTTCACTGTTTAGATTTACAGGAGAGAGAGAAAAAACGAGGGAGCGCCCCACGTTCTGCCCTCTCCCTCATGCTCACTCCCACAAACACAGGCGGATTAGGGCTCCGATTCATCACCTCCCAGTCATGTTTACTTAAGCAACCTGAGCGTAATGAATAGAAGCTGGGACATCCAGGAAAGAGGTGTGCAATCACCCCTGTTTGTGTGTTTTACCACGTTGTTTTGGAACGTCCGTCTTAGAGCGGCTCAAACTTTCATGGGGTGTATTATTATTGGACGCGGGCACGTCTGCGAGCGCGGACGCAATTGTCACAACTTTGCGAGAATGAGAGCGAGTCGTACTACGTGTGTATGCCAAAACGAATTCTTCCCTGTTATTTTCCCATTATGGACCCTCACCCGCGAGCCCCCTTCCTTCCCTCTCTCCTGCAAAAAGAAAAGAAACCCAGTTGTCAGCCATTTTTTCTGAAGCCCGTTAAAGAGGGGAGGGCGAGAGCCACGAGAAAAAAAGGAAAAGAAAGAGGGGGAAAATAAAGAAGAAGAGGGAGC
>NW_015520960.1:0-2468 GCF_001515645.1 Sinocyclocheilus grahami | reverse complement strand
ATGACAACAATACTGATGCATGCTATAAATGTACATTTAAGTTTAGATTACACTTATACTGTACTCGTTTACATATTTGAATTAGCCTTAGAGTATATTCCAACAGAATCATTGACGTTTTGGTGGATTAGTGAATTCTACCTTCATGTATTTTCAGCTCATGACTTAGTACTCTCGCATGACCTCTTGCACTTCAGGAAACTATTATTGTGAATAATCTATAATCACTGACATACTTTTTATATGGAAAAATGCATTGATAAGACTAACCTGGTTAATCTTACCCGGAGGGTCTTGGCATAATTGATCGTTTAATCTGGGTTGTCAAGGCACCAGCCAGAGACAAGCATGTCTCCAGTGTCTTTAGACGCAGTGGTGCAGAAGTGTTTGATTGGCCCGGCCCCTCATGCAGTTTTTCATGTGTTCTCTCTGAGGGAGCCTAAGAGACTGCACATGACTGCAGCTCCCAAATCTTATATGCCCAGCGGCTGCAGCCAAAGGCAGAGTTTTTCTTTCTGTCTGAATTATATCTTCTCCTGCTGACATCTGGATTGAGTTGATTAGCATTAAAACTAATTTTAAAATTCTGGCTCATACTGATAAGCCAATAATTAATTTGTTGTTATGGCTAGTATGATCATTTTGTACTATTTTATGTAAAGTATATAAATAAATAAGAATGAATGCTACAAGTAGGCATCATTATAATTGAAAATCTAAAGGTTGAATTTTCATTTTGAGACTAACTAATGTATTAGTATTTTTAAACATTATCTTTGAGTGTTAAATGACGGTAAAAAATATCACTAATATCAGCCAGGTAGCTAGCTGTATTTGCACCCCTAAATAGTTCTAAAAAACCATTTTATTCAGGTATTTCCATTGAAAAGATGCTTCACCACAAAGACTTTGCTGCTCATAGTCTACCAGTTAAACCAACACTAACTAACATAAGCCAACCTGGACCATCAGTGGAAGCTCATTCTGGTCAAAGCTGGAGCAACAAAAATGTTTAGTACACTTTAATTTAATGTCTCCCATCTGTTATTTAGGAGAAAAAATGCTGTATATCTTTTCATATATACCATTTTCAGCAATCTTAAGTTGTTGCAGTGCACTATTACACAAACCCCTGACCTTTTTCCTTTAAACATATTGAATTTTAATCTGTCCTTGTTTCTTGTAGCGGTGTCCAGTCTAGATGAGGAGAGCAAGTGGTCGGTGCACTACACAGCCCCCTGGCACCAACAGGAGAATGTCTTCCTGCCAGGATCCAGACCAGCCTGCGTTGATGACCTTCACCATCAGGCCAAAGTCAACCTGAAAACAGTCCTCAGAGGTCAGAGACAAAAACTACTGTAATTTTTTTTCCTTTTTTTTCTTTTCTAAATGCAAAATATAATCTCAACAGTACAAACAGTGATTCATTAGAAGATAAGATTCAACATAATTGCTTCATTGCAATAATCTGCAAGTACAAAATGCCCTGCAGAAGAATATGTGATTTCTCTGTTACAGACCATTGACCATTATAATGAAGATAACATTACCACAGTGCAGAAAGTTCTCTTGCACAACCGTTTTACCCTGTAATGAAGCAGAGCATTTGGACAGTACACTGCCTGATACAACTGTTATAACCCTGCTTCAAATCTAGACTTCAGAGGTCAATATGGACTACTGACACTGTTGTATTCATCACTACATATAATAATCTGCACCTGTTGACTTACTAGTTGCATAGTGCAGGTTTTTCTAAAGTAGTATAATCTTTCGTCAAAATGTTATCTGCCTCTGAAATGACTTCTGAAACTACTTTCCTTATGCCGCCAATACACTCCCTGGTTTTCAGTGTTGTCAGATCACGACTGTTTTGGGTATCATAAATTTGCTGTTTGCACATTACATGACAGATCAACGACTTAGGGTCATACATTGCACAGTATTTCACTAGGAGGAACCCCCCCCCCCAACAACTATGTCTCATTTACAAAACATATGCGCGAGAAGTAAAACTGTACAGTACATTAAATGACGTAAGATCACACATGAGCAGAGTTATCCTGTATCTTGCTCTCCCTTTGGCTGTACTGTAGGTTGTTGCAGATGTCATTTCCAGCCAAAATACAATGCAAGACTCTGAATTGCAGACAGGTCCAGATATTTAGCCTCCTAAATATGTCTCAGGCATAGGCAACGCTGATAATTCACACTATGTGATCTTCACTCACGTGAAGGAGCACATTTGCCTCAGATTTTGGGCTTTTGTCGGTGATCTCCAGAAAAACATGTTGGCAGGTAAATAATCGGGCCTAAAATCATGTATTGTGTACCTCGCATTAACTAAGTTGTAATGAGCTGATAATCTGAATCAAGTGTGTTAATAATAAACATACCAAAATATGCATCACAATGAAAACCAGTGTTTTAGACTACTCTAATACAGGATTTCAAAAATCTTCAAAATC
>NW_015520959.1:1623-2468 GCF_001515645.1 Sinocyclocheilus grahami | reverse complement strand
GTTAGAGCTAAACTCTGCAGGACACTGGATCTCGTGGGCCAGATTCGAGGATCGCTGATCTAGGCTGGCCAAGAAACAGCACCGCAAAATGGGCTGATGGCGCAATATGGCTCAGTGTGCATTGTCCTATATGCCAACTTCAAAGACCGATTAAAAGAAATTAGAAAATGGAAAAGTGTTCAAAATGTGTATTTTGCTAAAGCAGTAGCTCTAGTGTAAAGATAGTATGTCCGTGTTAATGTATCCTGTACGCTGGCCGAGAAACAGCACTGTGAATTGGGCTGATGGTGCAATATGGCTCAGTGTGCATTGTACGTAGTTCACATGCCAAATTTAAAAAAAACTGGTAGAGTAAAAAGTTCTTAAAATATGGATTTTGTTAGAGCAGCACCTCTAGTATAAAGGTATTTTGTCCACTTTAATGCATCATTTGTTGCGGATGAGAAACAGCGCTGTGAATTTGGCTGATGGCACAATATTGCTGTGTGCGTTGTCCCATATGCTAAATTCAAAGGCCAATTAAACAAAACTGGTACAGTGAAAAATGCTCAAAATTTGGATTCCGTTAGGGCCGTATACCTTCAGTATAAAGGCTTTTTGTCCAGTTTAATGCATCATATGTGGGCCGAGAAACAGCACCGCAAAATGGGCTGATGGTGCAATATGGCTCAGTGTGCGTTGTCCCATATACCTAAGGCCAAAAAAATGACAGTAAAAAGTGATCAGATTTTGGATTTTGTTAGCATGTTTGTATAAAAGCCTTATTTTAATAAGTATGCATAGTTGGAAACTTCTGGGGAAAAAGGGTTAGTAATTGTGCAGTTAATTCTCATATTGTATTTTCA
>NW_015520959.1:0-462 GCF_001515645.1 Sinocyclocheilus grahami | reverse complement strand
TTAAAAACTACAAACATGGCGGATCAGCGAGACCGACGGCTCAGTGGAGACTAGAGAGGCGTGGCAGGAAGCCCGTGACACTGAGATATGAAGAGCGCCGCTGACGTCACGCGTGACGTGTTTCCGTTTGCCTGAGGCGCGAAGGTTCTTTGTGTTTTTAATAAAGCTCAGATCGTTCCCGCGCTTCATTTGGCTCACGCTCGCGTTTAAAGGCAAGTCGTTGTGAGCTGAGCGTGTTATTCGTGAGAAGCGCGTCGCGGTGTGTTGGTCACCGTCGCTGTGAGTGGTGTGCAGCGGAGTGAGTCTCTGATCGGAGCCGTGTTCACTCATACTTACCTGGCAGGGGTGACTCCATGATCAAGCAGGTGGATCGCCTAGAGTGAGGAGCAGCCATTGCACTGCGGCGCTCTGACCTCTATGAATTCTCCACATGCGAGAATCTCAACTGCACAATTTCTGCTG
>NW_015520958.1:2236-2468 GCF_001515645.1 Sinocyclocheilus grahami | reverse complement strand
TGCACTTTTTCTCTTTTCACCCTCATTCCCTCCTCCCTCTGTTCTTGACTGATTTTCTTTCATTCTATCTTTCCCTCTCTCACTCTCTGTCTCTCTGCAGCGGTGCCAGTTGGCACAGTGCCAGGGAATGCTGATATCAGCTGGTAGATTGGGGCCTGCCAACATGGCGAAGAGAAAAGAAAAGAGAGGAGAGAGACAGACAGGCGAGAAAGAGAGAATGAGAGGGGGGGGG
>NW_015520958.1:0-1358 GCF_001515645.1 Sinocyclocheilus grahami | reverse complement strand
CTCTATATGACTGAACAAGCACTTGAGTCATCTTTGATAAAACAGTTATTTTCCTCGCTGCGGTTCGTATTCTGTAGCCTCGAGCACCTGAAGTAACGTCTCCTGCCTTCGGTGTGAGGACACACTGGGCCTCCAACAGTGTAGCCATGTAACATATCTAAAGGCTAAGAAGAGATCATTCATACGTACTGAAAGACTCGTGGCCTTGAAAATATAACATGAATGGTTTTATCGCAGCCTGTTCTTTGATATATGGGGAGAGCGAGAGAAAGAGAGCGATATCTTTAAATTGTGAGAGAGACTAAGAGAGAAAAACGATTGGTGTGATGCATGTGAGGCTTGAACTGCACTTTACCTTTCTTGTATCTCTGAGTGGGATTTCTAAGGTCAGTGTGTGTATGATTCCGGATTGTTGCAGTCATACAACAAATCCCCACAGACAAAATTCATTTCCTGTTTCTAACCTTGGCCTGAACTTTATCTCTCTCAGCACCCCGGCTCCCACTCACAGCCTCCGTTCAACGTCCTCTTTTTTGGATTGAAATTCCAAGTCATCCACAACCGTCACCTGTTCTCCTCGATTTATATTTCTCCGGGAGACTTGCGGACAGTTTGAAGGTTCAGTTTAAAGATGCTGAAGAGAGGACAAGCAAGTTCAAAACATCACAATCTCGCCCATTATCTCCTTAAGAGCGCATGAAACAAGGATATCAGCCTTGAAATGATTCTACACTAAGGTGCTTTAGAAGAACTAAACCTACTGTCGAAACTGAAGGCGTCACCAAAACGCTGCAGTGGTCAAGTTCACCTTCAAGTTCAAGCTTACTGTACAATGAGCTCTTGCTAACGAACTTGCGTTAAGGGATGGTTCACACAAGATAACAATTCTGTCATCATTTACTCACCCTCATCTTGTTCCTAACCTGCTGAACACAGAATAAATTTTGAAGAGTGTTGATAACCAAACAGCTGATTTTCCGATTGATTCCATTCAAAACATAGAAAGAAAAAAACTACTATGAAAGTCATTAAGGGCCATCAACTGTTTGGTTCTTCAAAACATTCTTCAAAATCTTCTATGTTCCACAGTAGACAGAAACTCATACAGTTTTGAACCAACTTGAAGGAGAGTGACATGTTTTTGGGTGGACTATAGATTGTTTTATTATACCTGGTATGAATAGCAATCCCAGGTGATCCAATAATGTTAAATGCAAGTGTAAATAGGATCCAAAACGTGTTTGATCTGATCACTACAACCACATTCGAGCACACTACATAAGTGGTGTAAACATTAATGCACCTGGATTATAGTGATTCAAACATTTGGAAAACCCAGACGTATATGCATTAGACTT
>NW_015520957.1:1684-2468 GCF_001515645.1 Sinocyclocheilus grahami | reverse complement strand
GAATCATGTGGTGTTCCATTTGCTTCTAAAGAGCTTAGCACACATCACAGAAATACACACGGCCACATGAGAGATGAGAGACGGAAAGAGAGAGAGGGAGAGCTAGAAAGGAGTAAGAAAACCCATCAAAGAAATATAAAAGATGAAGAGGTCAAGATATTGACAAGCAATAAAAGAGCTGAAGTAAGACAAGAAAAAGGCACAGACTTCTGTCTGCCGTAAAGGTCTATATAAGGCACGAAGTTAAATCTGGAGGTGGTCTTCTCCTTCTTCTGCCCCCAGCACCTCCACAGACCTGCAGACCCCTGTCTCTGCTCGTACCCCCACCTGTTGTTTTTACTAACCCTCTCGCCCCCCCGTAACCCCTCACAGAATGCGGAGGGAGGGGTGAAGTATGTTTTTAGCCGTTACTTTTATATTTAGAATTCCTCTGAAAAAAGACACCGGTGATGTAGTCGTGATCAGAGGAGGGGTGGGCGAGCTCCCCATAAATGCACTGTATTGTGAGCCATTTGAACGCAATATGAGCTCGAGCCACTGCGCTTACCGCCACGTATAAACATAGTATCTGTTGGGAGGCAGGCAGCGTCTGAGAGGCCAGATGAAGATGTCATGGGGAGGGAGGGAATATACCAAAGGTTCATTAAGGTAAACACACACAAATTAAGCACCATCTTGCATAGCAGACACTTGTGTGAGTTGGTATTCAACAGATTACTCACGCTATCTCAATTGGCGGCACAAAAGGGACAGAAAGTGAAAGACATTTGTGACCATTTGTGAC
>NW_015520957.1:0-542 GCF_001515645.1 Sinocyclocheilus grahami | reverse complement strand
GTAAAGAGGACACATCGTGAGCTCAGGTATTCTGCCTCCCTGACCCCTTTGCCCTTCGTAACCTCCTCTGCTTGTCCGGCTGAAGGATATGGTGATGGGGACAGACCCCCTGAGCTGGAGCTTCCAGCAGAAACCGGGACACCCTCCGAGCAGCACGGGGTCCCCACGCTGTCCATCAGATCCCTACAGCAAGACGAGGGGCTTCTCAGACCAAGAGGTGCCTAAGAAAAAGAAGTAGCTGAGAGACATTGCGACACAATCTGTTTGTGTGTGTGTGTGTGTGTGTGTGTGTGTCTGACTGTGTCAGTGTTTATGTACGTTTGTGTGTGTGTGTGTGCAATTATGAATGTATATAGGTGTGTATGATAGTTGCGATCATATATAAAATATATATATGACCAGATAAGACCAGGGCTAGTAGTCATATTCTCTGTAATTATCTGTGGTGTATAAAAAAAAAAACAGTTACACCAATGCTTGTTTTCTCAGTGGCTTTTTTGTTTGTTTCAAACATCTTATTCTAAACTCTCTTAAATTAGAAT
>NW_015520956.1:1662-2469 GCF_001515645.1 Sinocyclocheilus grahami | reverse complement strand
CGCACACAGCATGGTTCAACTCTCGCTGCACCATCAGCACAAGTTACGATTCCCCGACACACACACACACACACGTCAACACGTGCGTTGCACAAAACACACAGGCATCATGTGAGCATGCATCACTGGCGGGACCACCCTTGAGCACTGAAGCTGTTCATGTGGAGAACATGCGGTGGAAATGGGTGGATTCAGTGAGTGCTTCAGCACTGAATTATTCTCTCTTTCATTTCCGTTCATTTTCATCACATGTGACGAATGCACAGCGCTCTAATCTGTTCAGAGCAGGCCAGGCTGAGACAGGAGCAGCCAGAAGCGTCATGTCTTCTCTCCAGCGGTTTTTACTCTTTTCTGTCCTCCCGCACTCTCGTCCAAATCTCTGCCGCTATCTCTCTGTCTATCGCCACATGACCCACTTTGACCTTGGAATACCAACACAGCGTTGAGTGCAGGATGGGAGGAAGGGATGGAAAAAAGAGAGAGACAGATGAGGGGGGACAGCAGCAGGTGGTTGTCATGGAAACAGCACAGATTGTTACACGACTCACGTCAACAGAGGAGTGTATATGTACGAGAGGGAAAGAGAAAACGAGAAGCGTCACGTCTTGTGTATGCTCCCACACACACCAGCCTGGTAAATATCGACCGCAAGGGTTATACAGACACCTCCGGGCTTTTAAAAGGTGTACGAGCCGGAGATGCCCACCTTCAGACACACACACGCTCAGGTATGTACGTGGGCGTGCAGGCATTAAAAGAACCCATTTATAACACTCTCTCTCCTTTTGTCCTTTTACACACTTCATG
>NW_015520956.1:0-437 GCF_001515645.1 Sinocyclocheilus grahami | reverse complement strand
GTGTGTGTGTGTGTGTGTCATCATCACACAGCGTGGATAATGAGATACCTCTCCCAAGCTGCTGTTCTGGGAATCTCACTGCCCTGGGCCAGATGGAGGGAGGAAAGGGAGAGCGAGAGAGAGAAAAGGGGAAAGAGAGAAGTGAAAGTTGAGGATAAAATATTTCGAAGAAAATGTGATAGCACTGATTTGGCAGGAGGAGAGAGACCGGTGAAACCATATGCTGTTGCAGGCAAATATGCAATATGAGTGAGGAGCTTGGAGAAAAATAGCTGAAAAGGTAGTAGGGGTAATTAGCCATTTTTTTGATGAATGCTTGAAAGGCAAACTCTGATTATATGAGTGTACAACCAATACTATGTTGTTATGGTTAACACAGTCTTTACTGTCTAAAGTGCCATGCTTTTATTCCACTTAACAATCACTGAAGTTTAAAG
>NW_015520955.1:1592-2469 GCF_001515645.1 Sinocyclocheilus grahami | reverse complement strand
GTAAATAATGGATAATTCCAACTCAATTAAACCATGTTCAAAAATCATCAGTTAGTTAGAAAAAACACACAAAATTACATAATTTGTATTATTTGTGGTGATTATTGCCATTTATAAATTAAACCATTTGTTGATCATTGGTGTCTTTTAGCTTATTAGCATAAGCATCTTGAGGTCATACATTACAGGGATTTTATCATGGTTAAGTAAGTTTTAGGCACTCTGATTTGCATTAAGAGGAATGCTTCATACCTGTAAAATGACTGTAATATCAAGCCTTGAGTGGTTTATTGGTTTTTCTAGTTGTCAGCTGCCTAGTTTTGGTGCTCATGTGTCCATCTTCCTGTTAGTAGCTGACAGGTGTGAAACCTGGAGTGGTCTGCTGCAGCTGGTGCCCATCCACTTCAAGACGCAACACATGCTTAGTAATGGGTGATTTGAACCACCTCTCTCAAAAACTGGATGTTTTACCCACAGAACTGCTGCTCTGTTGTTTCCTCTCTTTTTTTCTGCAGCGTGTTAAAATCCATGGTCTTCTATATCTGCATATTCTATGTATTGTGATGCTCCAACATGGTTTCCCATTTCCATGCTTGATCTGATTAGTATTCATACATAAGTGTAACATTTGCATTAACATTTTTTATATATGGGTATACTATACTGCATGGATGTAAATAATGTACATTATGGATGTATTCACAGCATCTAAAACATAAGGGTATTTTTTATTTATGTTTTTTTGCAGGTAAGCATTGCAGAAATTCATGTATAATTCATGTCAATTGATGTAATTCATCTTATTGTTCACTGTATTTATACTACAGTTATATATATATATATTATATATTGTGCATTTATGTGATGATAAATCAAT
>NW_015520955.1:0-984 GCF_001515645.1 Sinocyclocheilus grahami | reverse complement strand
GAATGTTACACTTTATATTAAGTGGACAGTTCCTGAGGAGTTACATTTTACCCACAAGTATTTACAATTGCTAATGAGGTCATGTTGGGTTTTCCATTTGTTATGTTTCATATTATGTATTTGGTAAGTGTAAACAGCCAGTATGCCTGTAAATGTGTGACAGTGATTAAAATCACTGAATAACAAATATCCAGAGGATGAGGCCTGGGGATAAACATCCTTTGGAATCTGGCATTTCGGATGTGAAAGAAACTTCTCATGCTCAATAGATGGACCATGTGATTTGAGATGGTTGAGATCTAGTATAAGAATGGTGTAGAAATCACTGATGCCTGCACTGTTGAAGTGATACTAGTGCTGCTTTAGCATTTTGGTAAATACAATGGCAGAACAGATTTACTGTAACTTTTCCCTTGTGCAAACTCTCTCAAACTTTTAAAATGACGAACTGTGTAGTTTTCAAGATTTCACAGTGGACTTCAAACCTCAGCAGCTGGTCCTTCACTTTACTGTCTGTTCTTTCACACACATATTAACAAGATGTTTATTCATCAGTGAAGACTTATGAGACAGGATGCCTGTAGACAGTGGGCCAAGCCATATGATGAGGTTACTGGATAAGCAATGGTGTCATTCCAGTTTTGAGGATAAGCTATTCGTTTCACCATTTAAATCCTGTCCACTTGACTGCTCTAAGTTGTTTTTCCATTGGTTTCATTTGGCTTCACTAAAACACTTGCATTGCTTGAGGTAATATGGATCTGTAATTAACTAATATTTGTAAAGCAGACACATTTATGAGACACAATATTATATTCAGTAAAATTATGGTGTGTTTAAGTGATTAAACACACCATGCAAACACATGATTATGTGTAATAACAAGGAATAAAAATAATGAAGGTTTTAGCATCCAGGGCATATTTTCTTAGTTCAACTTTACAATTACCACATTTTGCTTTAAGTCTGATTGCAACATATAAT
>NW_015520954.1:0-744 GCF_001515645.1 Sinocyclocheilus grahami | reverse complement strand
CCCACAAAGGTGACACATTAATTTGTTTTCAGTCCTTGTGTATTGCGTATACAAAACTGTATTTTTGAAAGTATGAGGAGGATGGCTTCCCCAGAGTCTAGTTTCTTCCTCATCTATCTGAAGCAGATTTCGTTTGGCTCACTGAGGATTTTAAAGGTGTACTTACTGTCATTCTGCTTTAGAATTATTTGTATTTTTAAAAGTATTATAGAAATAAAATTAAATTGAATAGTGAGGCCAGACAATCTGTTAAACATCATGGACAGGTTACATGATCATATCCTGATCAAGGCATCCTTCATCATTCAACATTGAGGGGCACAAATGTTCTTGGGTGGTTTGGCATTCTGGGTTTTTATGTTATTTTTTCATGTAATTTTTATTTCAGGTATGCACAGACCCAAAGCGAAGACCATCATACTTTACTGACAAAAGCATGGAATCTGCCATAAAATACATCAACAGAAAATTTCCCAACTTTGACATCAGGGGTGGCAGTGTGAGTATTCACAAATAAAAAGGGATTCGTTGTTGTCTTTGTATTTGGCTCAAATCTTGAATATTTTATTTCCTTTTTTCCCCCAATATGTTTCTGCAGCAACATCTGAGCAACATACAGAAGCAGAAGTCAGCCGTATTGGAGGGTCTGCACAGTTATTATGAGTCCTTCATAGATGTCATGGAGTTCAGGGTAAGCATGTGTTAATAAAGAATAACAATTGGTCCCTCTGTAAATTCTCTTTG
>NW_015520953.1:2003-2469 GCF_001515645.1 Sinocyclocheilus grahami | reverse complement strand
GGCACTGACCGTGCACTGCTGGATTGGTGTCGGACTGCAGCAGCCTGTGAAACACAGCACACGACAGATAACGCTTAAACACGATGAGCTGCTAGGTTCGGCTAGTAACGGACACACAGACGGATAAAGCACGTGTAAGAGGCTGCAGTACCGGGAGGAAGTGTCCGTGAACGATCTTCGACAGCACGCGAACGGAGGAGGCCGCCATGTTTTCTGGAAGGAAGCGGAAGCGGAAGCGACGTCATAGGAGAGACGAGGGAAGTGGAACTGCAATCCGGTGAGCTTTCTGAGATTTAATTTAGCCGCTTTTAGAGCAGTTTTGTCTTAAAACTAAAACTCTGGGTGGAAAACTACTCGATTTACTTGTCATAGCTGCTCATTTGTTACGCGGCTTTAACAATAACTGCAGAAAGATAGTAGTTTATTCGCGATTTAAAAAAACGTTCTAATTTTGACATACTAAGTA
>NW_015520953.1:0-427 GCF_001515645.1 Sinocyclocheilus grahami | reverse complement strand
CGCAGCGCGTCAACTTCAACCTCCGGGGACACAACAGTGAGGTGACGACTTGCACACAATTCTGTTTTCATTCTGAAATTGTGAGCATAATACTTTACTAAAGTTTTGCTTGGTACTAAAATATCTAATATAAAACAGGCGTAAAAATGGCAGGGAACGATACGTTTTCATTTTAAATTTGTGATTACGAGACCTGAAAGGTGTCCGTTTTATCGATCATCAATCACTCAGTCGAGCTCTTGTGAAAAACTATAATAATATTTAAAGTAAATGTCTTGATTTGTGTGGTAACTAAGTCCTCTAAAGAGATGAATGGGTGAAGTCTGAAATGTTATGTTTGAGAAACGTCCATCACGCGTGAAGAGAGAAACAGACGGCTGTGATCTGTTGTGTGCTGGGACTCGTGTCTCTGTGTGTGTGTGTGTGT
>NW_015520952.1:0-2470 GCF_001515645.1 Sinocyclocheilus grahami | reverse complement strand
GCTTCGATTGGGAGACCTGCTTGCTTGTCTTTGACCAGGCACAGAACCATCTGTTGAAAACATAGAAATTATGGTGAATAAGTAATAAGGATGCATATTGACCAAGTTAAATAAGGCAATGGAAAGAAGAAAACAGAAAGATCTATACCTCTTCTTTGAGGGCCACTGAAGCCTCCTCTTCCTCTTTGCGGTCCTCCTCCTCTTGGATTTACCATTCTGCAGCTGTTAATATATCTGCAGGTCGGTTATACCAATACAGTAAACAGAAATATATATGAGAATAATTCCTCTCTGTAGACATCTGCAATATCGTCACTCCCCTCTAGGTGGATATCTGGTTGAAACCCTGGATCTAATGCAATGGCTTTCACACATCTCTCAGTCACTTTGGTACATTTCTTGAATCATCCTTAACATTAGCAAAACAGTAAGTACATTTCTTGAAACATTGCATACACACAAACAAACTTTAACTGTAACTTGCTCAAAATCCTTACTTTACATCATAAAAGTAAATATTATGTCAATGAACACACCAGTGCCATCAGAATGACATATCCGTGTGCCATTGTTCACAAACTAGATGTCAAAATGAAATTTAACAGGATTCACATTTACACTTTTACTGTTGGTCTGTCAAAAATATACAGTACAATGTCATTGCGATACAGAAAATAAAAAAAACAAGATTCTCAAGACCTGAGAGCAATTCATCAGTTCAAGACACATCTACACAATGGTAAACAGACTCAATATACCTACCTACCTATCTATCTATCTATCTATCTATCTATATATGTCTGTCTGTCTGTCTGTCAGTTTATATCTATCTATCTATCTATCTATATGTCTGTCTGTCTATCTATCACTCTATATGTCTGTCTGTCTCTCTATCTACATGTCTGTCTGTCTGTCTCTATCTATCTATCTATCTATCCATCTACATGTATGTCTGTCTGTCAGTTTCTAAATGTCTGTATGTCTGTCTGTCTCTCTATCTATATGTCTGTCTGTCTCTCTATCTATCTACATGTCTGTCTGTCTATCTATATGTCTGTCTGTCTATATGTCTGTCTATATATCTATATATCTATCTGTCTGTCAATCACTCTATATGTTTGTCTGTCTGTCTCTCTATCTAAATGTCTGTCTGTCTGTCTATCTATCACTCTATATGTCTGTCTGTCTCTCTATCTATATGTCTATCTGTCTGTCTATATATCTATCTGTCTATCACTCTATATGTTTGTCTGTCTGTTTCTATCTATATGTCTGTCTGTCTATCTATCACTCTATATGTCTGTCTGTCTGTCTATCACTCTATATGTTTGTCTGTCTGTTTCTATCTATATGTCTGTCTGTCTATCTATCACTCTATATGTCTGTCTGTCTGTCTATCACTCTATATGTTTGTCTGTCTATCCATCTATATATCTATCTACATGTCTGTCTGTCTGTCTGTCTATCACTCTATATGTTTGTCTGTCTGTCGGTCTATCACTCTATATGTTTGTCTGTCTGTCTCTCTATCTATATGTCTGTCTGTCTATCTATCACTATATGTATGTCTGTCTGTCTATCTATCTACATGTCTGTCTGTCTCTCTATCTATATGTCTGTCTGTCTGTCTATCACTCTATATGTTTGTCTGTCTGTCTGTCGGTCTATCACTCTATATGTCTGTCTGTCTGTCTATCTATCTATCTATCTATCTACATGTCTGTCTGTCTCTCTCTCTATCTATATGTCTGTCGGTCTATCACTCTATCTGTTTGTCTGTCTGTCTCTATATATATGTCTATCTGTCTATCTATCTATATGTCTGTCTGTCTATATATCTGTCTGTCTGTCTGTCTCTATCTATATGTCTGTCTATCTATCTATCTATCTACATGTCTGTCCGTCTGTCTATCACTCTATATGTCTGTCTATCTATCTACATGTCTGTCTCTCTATCACTCTATATGTCTGTCTGTCTGTCTCTCTATCAGTCTTTCTCTCGATCATCCATCCATCCATCCGTCTGTCTGTCTATTAAATTTTTTTAATTCAAATAGCTTTATTGGCATGACAAAAATAAATTTTGTATTTTGTACATCTGACCATTTATTTATATAGTATAACTAATATGTAATACATAACTAATATGGAAATGTCATATATACCCATAGATACATATAGGAACAAATAAATATATTTAAAAAAAATATTAATAATAACGATTTTCCTGTAGCAACTGCTGGACTGAGAATTGGAACATTATGTACATGTGTAACAGTGTTTCAGCTCTGGCCTGTGAGAGTGTCTCTATTGGCTGTGTGTTTCTGGATTGTGTTCGTCCCTCAGGTCAGAGCACGATGCTACGAATTTTGCAGCAATATTTCCACATTTGGCTTTTTCGCTGAGAATGAAACAAAGTTTTTCAGTTGGGCTACAAATGTTAAATTGGGGAAATATTTGATTAATTTTG
>NW_015520951.1:0-2470 GCF_001515645.1 Sinocyclocheilus grahami | reverse complement strand
TGACCCCTTTAACAAAAGCAAATGTGATATAAAAACACATTTTTACGCAACCACATAATTTTAGCTTGCTTCTGCGAGTCTTCAAGATCTTTTATCATGATTCAAGTTTCATGGGACATCGTGCTTTCAACATTAGAAAAACAATATATATGGAGCTGGTTATGCTATAAAAATGTACTCTCAGCAGTAAAATAATGACATACATTTATTAGTTTACAAACAATCTACTAAGGTAAAAGAGTTCTGAGGTCATAAGGAACTTCACACACACAAAGGTAGATGCACGTTTTTCAGTCAGCCTGGATTGAAAATAAGACTTACCCATTCATAATTCTACTTTGTCAGAGCTCAAAAAGAAGATGCTTATCATAAATCTCTCTCTCTCTCTTTACTATAACAAACTTTGTCAAACTTTGACAGCCCTGCTTCTTCTGCACCCGCTGATCTAGAAGCGGCTCTACAATTTCAAAGCATCTTAAGTACTCACAGGAGAGATATTACAACACAATGCAGACCCTTGGATTGCGATGTTCCTGGTATTCAAAAGTACTGTTGGGTACCTTTTCCTTGTCTCCAAAAATCCCATAAATCAGTGGGCCAAACTTTCAGGCACACATTATGGCACACACAGACCACTTGGTCAAGAGCTTGTTTTTAGAAGCAGCAGGAATTCCAGGTTTAGTGTGGGCCTTTTGATCATATCAGATCTTTCTAGACCTCCTTTTAATACCATAATTTTTTCCCAGTCACTCATTTTTACCACAGAGGTGACAATGCTCTTTGTCCTTTGGGTTCTCCCAATGTTCTTTCAGTAAGTCCAGGGGGTTTCTCGCTTGTCAAGTGTAAAGCAGTTCAAACAGGAAGAAGTTGATGACTGGGGAATATCCCGGTGTTTGAAAACCAGCTAGGGAAGCCACTGATCCCAGTCAACAGTGGTCTGGCAGAAAAGAAGGTGATAACAGAGGACAATCAAGACTGGAACCTAATTCTCTCTGACGTGTGAGCTGTACCCCAGGCTTCCACAAGGCTAAGCCTCTTTGAACAATTGTTTGGGAGAATGCTACAGGGGCTCCTGGATGTTGCGACGGCAGCTTGGGAGTGACAGCCATCTCCCCATTGGTCAGTGATCAAGCACATGTGGGGCATGAGGGAGCATTGATGTTGATGCCCTTGGCCAGAGAACACAAGCTGGAAACTCAGCGCTCCAAGCAGAGCACATACAGTAAACCTGTGTGCTTATGTGAGTTTCACCCCAGTGATAAAGCACTGGTTCGTATTCCCTGTGCTGATTCAAACATTTTGGTTTCTTTTAGGCAGTGTATGCTGTCAGTGAGAGTTGTTAACAGCTGAGATACCTAATTCTGCAATTTGAAGAGACTCCTCCTCATTGTTCTGAAAATACCCATTCTTTCTGCTATTGTGTTATTACAATTACTTCATGTCTTCATGCATTTTTTCCCCCAAAAATGAAATTAACCAAAGGGTGATTCCTCTTTCTCCCTCTGCCTGGAAAAAAAATGGTGTGATCTGACCTTCCAATCAGTCTGGACGGAGCACCTTCCACTTTCCTACAACTCATGAATATTGCTCTCCAACAATAACTATGATTACTTTATGTTGTCAATTTTGCCCCAGGACTAGGCTAAACATCTACAGAACTTTGCCTGCAGCATGAGCTGGAAAAGCAATGTGAGACTGGACTCTCTTTAAACTAGTTGCTTTGGTCAAAATAAAAACAAACAAATATTTTTTTTTACAGTATTTAAGTTTTTGAACTGTGAACATTTAACTTCTCATATTGCTGCTTGATATCAAGGCTAAAAGAACTGCAGCTCTCATGTTTCATGTCAACAGTGTGTGAAAACTACAAACCTGCAAGCGATACCTTTTGTATCCATGTATTGTTGTAATAGTTGCTCTTGTCAGTGTATTCACACTTGTTATTTAAAATAACTTAAACCTATTTCAGCTGACCCAGAAGTAAACAAAATGACAACAAGAGTGCTAAATATATGATGTAATATTAGAATTGTATTATAATATATAATAAATCATAATTGATTTATTTTTTAAAAGGTTTGCTTGCCATTGTTTATCACTCTACTTCAACTATTTATTGATTTATTTTAATTATAGCATAAAAAGAATGGAATACTTTTGCATTTTCTGCGTGACAATTTTAATTCTGTTTCTCAATCTATTCCATGTGGCGAAATGCTGTAAACCTTTTTTTTTGTTTGTTTAAAATGTGAATTACACAAAATAAAGTAAACCTAGACCACTTTATGTTCCCAGTGCATGTTATAAACAAACTGCAAGCAGACATAAGGTGAACCAATCAGCTTAACTTGTCAATCTGTTAATGTTTTTCTTCAAAACATACCTAACCAGTATATGCTGGGTTTTTTTCAACAGGGTACAGACTCACAGCAGTAGCAGATACTGGTTGTTAGTCCTGTTTGTAGTGCTA
>NW_015520950.1:0-2470 GCF_001515645.1 Sinocyclocheilus grahami | reverse complement strand
TTTTTTTTTTTACAGCCCCACATCTTGCATTTTTAACTGCAAAAACACATTCTGTGTGAACGGCCCCTTAATTTTTTGTATTCCACTGTGCTGCTTTTCCAATTGTTTCTCTATGTAATCATGTGTTAGATGGACGTCTTGGACTGTTACATTTGCGTTAGTCACGTTAAAAGAAGTTTAACTTGTACAAAATGTGTCTCCAGACCTTGCTTTTTTTTTTTTTTTTTGGCTGTCCTGCATTTTTTTAATGCAAGAATGTGTTCTGTGTGAAAGCTCCCCAAGTATTTTAGAATATATTATAATTTAGGAAAATAAGTTTTTTTTTTTTTGTATAAGTTTTGTTTATCAAATTACGGTCATGTGGTGCAACCAATGTGTAGAACATAAGGGGCTGGGAAAAACAACAACAACAACAACAACAGGAAATGATATCATAGAAAGGTCACCTGCAGACTTTCATGACTGTGTATCATGATAAATACCTGTAAGATAATTTGACCTGTTCATTATAGAGCAATCATGTCTCTTCAGAAGATGTGGATTAAACATCACGCAATTCATACGGTCTACTTCTACAATGTCTTTTGTACTTTTTTAATGCATGAAAGTTGTGGTTGCTTGGACTTTCAATGGAGTCCAAATTAAAAAATATATTCACTTGTGTTTCGAAAATGAACGAAAGTATGGGTTTGGAACAAGGGTGAGGTTCGGCAAACGATGACCGAAATTTTATTTTTGGGGGAACTATCCCTTTTAAAAACGTTTTAATATCCTGGTCATTGCCTACTTTTGTTGTATGGAACAGAGCAGCATGGACATTTTTCAAACTGTCTTCTTTTGTTTTTCCACATAAGAAAGGCATACAGGTTTGGAACGAAGTGAGATTCGGTAAATAATCACAGAATATTTAAACTATTCATTTACTAACCGATTTAATTGTAATAGAGCTTTGCCCTTTGCTTTTGTTTCATGTGAATCTCCTTGGTTTAAATCAATATTGCCAGTCTGAATCAATCTATCTGTCCTGTTCTGCTTGAAATCTTCAAGGTTGCACGTTTTGCATCCGAGTCATTAGCATTCCAGTCACAGACAGATCAATCAAGAAAAAAATGGATCCATTTTCTCAAACTACAATTTAGCTCAGAGATGAACTGTTGTTCACTGGAGTTTTGTGGGGCGTCTTATTGCTCCATGATTACATCAGAGTCAGTGCAGTGTTTGTAGGGCACTTAACATGATGAACCTGATGGAAAACATGAACTCATTCGAAACACAATTGAACAAGATCAGTTTAATAGCTGAAGGGAATGTTGGTACACCTTTATGATCCTAAAGTGCATTTTTAACCCTTTTCCTAGAGTCTGGTTTTGAAAGTAACAGCATTCAACAGAAAAAAATAATGTTTTTACACATTTTTAGTGATCGTTAAAGGTCACTGGATTTGCTTGGCTGAATGAGCGGTCCCTAAACAAGCATAAAGTTGGTGCCTCACCATGGTGGGATCGCTTGCCGTTTGATTTCTTTTGTGACTCTTTCAAGCGTCCATTCCTCCCCCAAACGCCATGACAACTCCTGCCCACCCCAACCCCACTCATCAGTTTTTGTGTGCTGCTCAAACCCTGGTCATGTGACTTTTGTCCCAGCACAATCGAGTCGCCTCGCCATTGGTCGGCCGCTTTGAAAGAGCATCGGTTTCCCAGGTAATGGAATGGCGGCACCACTTCAGATCGTCTCCGTGGCCCCTCCTAACGTTTCACACAGACTCTCACGTACAGAGTCAGGTGCCTTCGACTGTCTCTCGCGCTCAGACAAGTCTTGCACTTTCTAAAGATAGCATTATAGGTGAGTAACCTGTTTTTATTGGCATACAGGGCTTCAGGGGTTTTGTTAAAGTTCATTCTTGGAGTTGGAAAAATGTAAAAATGTTAGATTTGCAAGACAGTTTGAAAAAAATAAGACTGATTTTTAAGTGTTCTCTTCCATTTAAGAGATGTTTTATCATAATTTGAAATGCAGCCTTTGCTAATTACTCAAATCTTTAAGTGTGCTTGTTCATGGTAATTAGTGAATTTTTTTTGCATTAGATACAGAATATCAAACCATCTGAAAATAAATTCTGCCAACACAATCTCACCATAGTATTTTTTCCCCATGTTTTCAGTCTGCCCCTGCTGCACTGGTTTTTGCATGAGGTTACGAGCTTCGTACTTACTTTTTTCATACAAATTATACCTTTATTTATATATATATATATATATATATATATATATATCACATTTTACGAATTTCTATTAAACTCATAAAATAACTAAATTTTCCTGTGAGATCGTTCAGAATGAACTAATACCTATTTTTAAGAACCATTTTAGTGTGAGTTTTCTGATGTTTTAAAATTAAATATATAGAGGCACATTTGAATTTAATCTTTGCATATATATATATATATATATATATATATATATATACACAC
>NW_015520949.1:1539-2470 GCF_001515645.1 Sinocyclocheilus grahami | reverse complement strand
CAACTCCTGTCTACTGGGGAATAGGGAAATACTGAAATCTCATAAATTGATCCATAAATGTTGTTTCTTATGCCCAAATAGCATTACAAAGCATGTATTTTCAAGTTGGTACACACAGTGCAGTTCCAACTGTGCGTTCAGCACACTGATTGTTTCTCTGGGAACTGGCATCTCTTGACTTCACCAGTTGGCGATTGGCTCGTTTATTTAGAGGGCGGGACTTATTCCATAATATTGTGTTTTGTACTCTCTCATATTCATAGTAATAAGAGTAAACCATGTTGGTATACGGTCTTTAGTGAGTATACACTCACTAAAATGCTATTTATATTCAAGACAAGAGATTTATTCATGACCTTCAATGCCAGTAATGCATGTGTGCTTGTCAGAAGTATTTCTGTCACAAACAAGCCAGTGTACAAGTTACCTTCAGCAAGGATCCCCTCATGTTGTCTCTTCCCGCAGGCTGAGCAGACTGTGAAACTGTGAAGTTACTTGACAGTTTTGCAAGGAAACTGCAAGACGATCCCAGCAAGCAGTGGCAAAGCCTGATGGGTCGTTCAGACCTCTTACATGACATGTGAACAAAGCTCATTTGTCCATCAATTCTCATCTAGCGTACCAGTGCTGCGCCTCTGAAACCAATAATACAACAGATTCTGTCTCTCAGTAGTGCATGAATGAATAGTTATTTACTAAATTGGCTGGCTAAATTTGATTCAGTGTTCTTCATAGTGAGATAATGTCCTCCCAGGACAGTGTTTATGAAATTGATGTCCATAAATCTGAACCTCAATGGGAATGGAACAATGCATTTTATGAAAGCTACAGTCAAAGCACATCTTGAGGGGAAAAACACTACACAATGGTGAGAAGAGATGTTACGGAACAAAAGTAGGTCAGATACACATCTCAACCAACCCACAGCAGA
>NW_015520949.1:0-324 GCF_001515645.1 Sinocyclocheilus grahami | reverse complement strand
TGGTCCAGGGACACATATTTTCCAGTGACACACACACACACACACTTGTCTGGTTTGCTATCCTTTTGGGGACTCTCCATTGGCATTATGGTTTTTCTATTATACAAACCGTAATTATATTGCCCTACACCTAAACCTACCCCTACAGAAAACTTTCCGCATTTTTACAAAAAAAAATAATTCTGTATGCTTTATAAGCTTGTTTACTTGACACGAGTCCCCATGAGTTGGTGTGTAGCCTCTTCAGGTTTAAGTCCCCACTGGGGTATAAAAACAGGAACACACACACAGACACAGACACAGACACACACACACACACACACA
>NW_015520948.1:521-2470 GCF_001515645.1 Sinocyclocheilus grahami | reverse complement strand
TATTTCTGTCACAGTTTCTTCAAGTTAAACCAAACTTTTATTTTGTCATGAAGATCTTTGAGATTCTTTGTATATGACATAATGACAACATGATTGAACCTGAACATGACTGATACCTCAATTTGTGTGAACTGTTGAGAAGTGTTCTTTTACTTTTATAATAGATCAAACTTATGATTTTGACCAGGTATTTGCTGAAATGAGCAAAAATCAATATCTGTCTAACAGAATGTTGTAGAGACTAACTATAGCAACCACATAGTATCTTGATTAAAAACAATCAGAACACTTTAGATCTTTTTATGAGGTTTTACGTTTGCAATCTTGATACATTTTGTGGTAAAGTAGTAAACTAGTGTCTTGAAAAACACATTTTGGCATGTGCATTGCAGTAGTTATCTTAGCATTTTCCCCAGATGTGGTGGGTTATGCAAGACTAGATAACAAATGACAAACTCCCATAAACAGCCTGAATATGATTGAGCAATAATCAGGCACAAGATGCTTCAGGACTGCTTGTTGGTACACCTCACTGTGGATTTATTTTCCCCACATACCTGTGCTCCGTATCTTTATCACTTTATTTATTTATATGTAATGTCTGTGTCCTAAGAAAGAGATTGAGATGACTCCTCCATGTGACTTCTCTTGAAGCTGCCTCTAGGCAATGAGAATTGGCTATCAGCTTTCAGAGCCTCTCTGTCTTGAATAAAATTAGACTACAGCTCCGTTCTCCTCAGTGATTGAGCCTGAAATATGAGCTGGAACGGGCATAAACACCTGGTTTGTATCTCACTTCTTTCCAAGGTTACGTTAGGAATCGTTGCAAACCATTTTGCATAATAACCAAGTTGATTAGGATTAGTGTATTTCAAATATGAAATAAAATATGTTGAAAATATCATGCTAAAGTTTGACCAGATGATATACTGTTTCTGGTGGTTTTTTGAAGTATGTTTGCCTTTTAGGCTAATATTACCCACAATCCCTTGAGCTATGGTAGAGGATGCAATTGGGATTTGTCTCTTCTTCTACCTTTCAGTTGGCGATCCCTGGCCGATTTAAATGTATGCACCTAAAAACAAATGTATGCATCCTATCTAATTTCTCAGTACACATTCCTGTCTTATTATGCATGAAATTCCAATTGGTATCAAGATGCAATTTTATGATGTGGAAGTATGTACCAGTGCTGTTGTGTACCGTCTTGTTAGAAACTCAAAAGTATGTACTTTCACATTCCCAGCAAAGTACATAACTTTAGTGCAGAGCAGAAGTATGCAAAGTATGCAGGCAGTCTTCATTGTAGAATATGCCTCACCTTGCTTCATTAAAACTGATAGAATATCCACAAAGAAGCACAGTGCTTGCATTTAGCTGCAGTGTCATTCAGAGGCAAATCTACTGCCCGGAGGGTGGCATTGTCACAAAAAAAAACAAAAGCAGTCCTTGCTCCACTGACAGTCTTCTGATTGCAGGTGGGGGACATTTCAGTGTAACTCTTGCTTGTTTTGTGTTGCTGTGCATAGATAATTGTGTATGGAAGCGTTATCATTTATCTCAAGGGGCGTTTGCTGCTTTGTTTTTGGTAAACAACTATAGAGCTGTTTGATAATCAACCTATTTTTAGGGCCATTAAGCCTTTTTACATTGTGACGTTATTTTCATAACAATATAAGTGCATTTTCCTTCTAATTCTCATTTGTGTAATTTGCCCAGATGATTAACTTTCAAATGCATTTTTGATTTTTAGGTCATCTAACATTGATATGCACTGTAAAAAATGATTTTTCGAGGTTGTAAGTAAAATTTAATTAAATGTGTTACTTGTCATCTCCTTAATTGCTTGTGAAATTTACTAGCCATTTCTTAGTGAAATTGTTTCTATACCATATATTCCCAGTGTACTGAATGAAGTCTTACAGTTATTTATACAATAATACATTTCT
>NW_015520948.1:0-486 GCF_001515645.1 Sinocyclocheilus grahami | reverse complement strand
ATGACTCAATTTCATATCAGCAATGTTATTTCGTCAGGCTGAAATACAGGTGGCCTTTTGGGATTGCGTGTTGCCTGGAGGAAGACATTGGCCGTGTGCACCAAATCAGGGTGAAATGGATAGAAATTACGGTTGAAATTCTTGCAAACACTGACAGGGCAAACAGGATGCAAATGCGCCTCAAGGCCACTGTAGGAAGTCTCGCGGTGGGTCCTGTTAGCGCTTGCTAGTCAAAGAAAACTATCCATGCATGGTCATCTGGCAAGATGAATTGTATGAGGCATGGAGCCTGAGCAAAACTAGATTCAAAGATGAGAGCGTATTCTTGTGGAACCAGTCGACGCAGAACATCTCAAAGGGAATTACACTATTTGTGCTCTATTTAAAGCCCAATGTGTGGCCCTTATGCCAAAACCTCCTTGTCTAGAGTCTTTTAATGTTGAATTCAGTGCAGAATGTTCTGATAGATCATGCATAAGTTAATTA
>NW_015520947.1:2207-2470 GCF_001515645.1 Sinocyclocheilus grahami | reverse complement strand
TACATTGTTTTCAAATATGGTGCAAGCAAGAATACTGATTGATTTGAAATACTATAAACATATGGATGATCTTGCTTCTTTTGAGGAAATTTGGTGTTACAATGAGGCTTTGTGTTCTGTTTTCGAAGGCGATTTGGCTTTTACACATTTGTGAGTTGGGTTTGTTTTCTTTATAAATGAATATTGCAATTTAATTGTGTGGTGAATTATATTTGTAATAAAGGATTGTTCAAATTGAAATTCTCTCTCTCTCTCTCTCTCTC
>NW_015520947.1:0-1375 GCF_001515645.1 Sinocyclocheilus grahami | reverse complement strand
CAGGTGCCTGAAGGCTGTCTAAAATAGAAGCAGGTAAAAGTGGCTCGTAAGTGGAAGAATATAGCCTGATGTAAATCGTTGGCTGTCAGTAGAGGGTTATCATTAAACGCCTGGGTGTCCATGACCCCTTGACCACTAATGCCTAAAATCTGACCTCTGAAATGACAGAACTTATTCTTTAAATCAGGATTACTTGGTATTTTGCTGTAAATTGTGTGAAAACTGAAATGGTTTTGTGAATCTGTTTGAAATAAACAATGTTATTTAAAATAATAAGAAAAATCATTTTAACTGATTTTTAAGTTTAGCATAATCGCATAAAAAAAAGTTAAAGAAAAATGGACCTGTGATTTAATACAAGTGCATGCAGATTATAATTGGCACTAGTCATTGTTGGGCTTAATTTATGTTGTGAGACATTTACATTACTGATGAATTCCTTCTATTTATTATTACAGTTGCAAAGGGATGAACAATTTCAGGTAAATTTCCAAAAACTTTACAGGATTTTTTTAGAAACTTTCTGAAATTTTTGGAGATTTTTTTTGCTAACTTTCCAGAAGTTCCCAGAAATGTACCACCCCTTTGCAAACCTAATTATTATCATTATTATTATTATTATTATTATTAATAATAATAGTAGTAATAATAATAATATTTTTTTACATTTATTATTTATGAATATTATTTTATTGTTTATTTTTGAACTAAGTAAGAGAAAGGTTGGTGAATACAACTTTTAAAATTTAAGAGACAGAAGTCATTGTCATTATTTATAGGTAAGTTAACCATATTAATATATAGTCAAATAACTTGGAGAGAGAAAAAAATATAGACTGGTGGATAGAAAAAAAGAACTCTTCGTAGTAAACCTACTGTTTTTGCATTTTACATTAATTTACAAATGCATATTATGTGCATTTTCTGTATGCTGTTTCACATACTGTTTTTTAAAAATAGAATGCTGTGCAGTAATCTAGTATTTTATTCATGAGCACAACCTTGATCTCGATATGTGCTGTAATAATTAGAGCAGATGCAATAACTCGCCTGCCCCCTGATGGGTTCATTGGTGTTAAATTAGTCCCTCAGGACATTTTTAATGAGGAAACGATCTTGTGAATGGGTCATATAGCGTATGTTCTTCTAAACACGGTTCATGTCGATGCACAGCCTGACAATGACCTGCCTTCATGGTCCAACATGATAGAATCACGTAACCCAGATGAGCTGTCAGGCACCCAATATTCCTGTGAACGAACCCCAGCGGGCCGTCGATAAACACAACCAGCCTTTCAGAACAAAACCACCGAGATTCAGAGCTGTTTACTAGGGCTGCACGATTAACCGAATGCGATTGTCATGCGCATTTTGT
>NW_015520946.1:1976-2470 GCF_001515645.1 Sinocyclocheilus grahami | reverse complement strand
AGCATTAGCCTGACTCTGCTTGAGTATATGAATGTCTTATTGATTAATATTTTATAATCATTCATTCAATATTCAGGCCGGGTAGCGTCAAATTCAAGCCACATACATGCCGATCACCTATCTCCGGCAAAGAATGCGTTACGACCTTGAAACATTAAAAAACAGCTGCGAAAAACAACAAGATGATGAAATGAGAGATGCCGATTGAGTATACGCTGCTTTACGCATCAGTGTCTGACACACAGTGTGCTGCTCTTGAATGAACCGTATCCATAGAAACAAGAAATGCTAAAAAATGAGTCCATTTTTTGCTTGCTGTGAAACCGACCTTGCTTTCATGTGTTCCTTTTATAATTAATGCTACCGTGGTGATGTAGTAAAATGCACAGAAATTATGTGGTGATGTACAAGAAGCTGCAAGCAAATAATGCAGTACGTCTGCCAATTACTGTGTTCAGTGAAGCGTGCCAAGATTTCTCCTCCGAGCATGTCAC
>NW_015520946.1:0-1828 GCF_001515645.1 Sinocyclocheilus grahami | reverse complement strand
TGTGTTCAGTGAAGCGTGCCAAGATTTCTCCTCCGAGCATGTCACTACTATTGGACACCATCATGTACACTCACAGTGTCTTTAAAGCATACGTTCTAACATGTATATACATATATGCATATGGTAAAGCAATACAAGTATATCATGCAGTGAAAACAGAAATCTTTGAAATGCTACCAAACCTACACAGCAAAGATGTGTAAAGGTTACTAACAAACACATCTCATCCCAACCCAAAATGTTTAGGTAGATTACATGTATATAAAACCGAAATAAATGGTAACAAAACAGCTGAGCAAGATGGTATAATCATGACCGGACATAATAATCTTCATTTTAAAAGCATTCATCTTGCAAACTGAGACTTACTATATAGATGCTACATCAAGTACTAAAACTAGTCGGATATGCAACTTCCTGACACTAATCCTGGGTAAGATCAATTTTAAAAACACTGTTTTAGATGTAAAGAGGTAATTAGTCCTTGATTTGTGAGTTATGATCGTTGGCAAATGGTAAGAGGCTTTTAAAAGCACTCCATTTTATCGTGCAAAACTGGCAGGACTAGATATAGGCCTCAAACAGCAAATGTAACTCAATGCACATTAAATAAGTGAGAAACGAACATCATGCAGAGGCAGGAGCATGTTTGCATATCCCAAAGATGTCAGCAAGAAGATAAGTGGTATTAATTTCTATGCCATATATCCAGGGATGCTCCATCTTTATAAAAATAGCAGAAAAGAAAATCCATCTCCAATAGCATTGGCGTATGATGCCAATAACTGAAGGAATAGTTTCTGAATGCAGCACAGGTCATTTAAAAGCAGGGATGCAAATCTGAAATATGTTTGCAGAACTCCTAACACACATTCTGCAGCCTATTTGAGGTGGACAAAAAGCGTGAATAATCACCTTACAGTACTGACTATGCATCAGCCTGTTTGACTGGTCTGCACTGAAATAGCCCATCCTAGACAAATGACACATAAACATCACGTCTTTCTTTTCCAGCATCGACGAACTGCATAGGTGACGTTGCGATTTCTTAAAATGCAATCATAATTCCCATTCTGTAGATGCATCCATGCACCACTTCCATCCACAACCAGCAGTTGGGAATTTAAAGAGGTCTAGCAATACAGAAAGTGGAAGATTTATTACAGTATGACATCACACTTTGCACTATAGTGTCCATGATAATAGAATTTTTAAATAGAACATTTACAAAACAGGTACATCATACAAGACAGACAAAGTATCATAAAGATAAAGTATCATTTATTCCTTTAAACTAACTAGTATATCATTTTTTATTAATAGTACTCGTTTAAAAATTAATAGTGAAGAAACAAATTGTAAATATTTGTCAGTTAATTCTATAGTTTAGTGTTTTAATGGAATTTTGGTATACATTCATTTTATTGTATTGTGATATTTATAGGAGTAACTATTCAAAGAGTTAGGTACTTCATGCAATGGATACTATTCATTAGAGATGTAGTATGTATTCCAATTAATACTAGTTGCATCTTACTACTTCACATTTTGACTATCCATTACCCAAAAATCTATTGTGACTAGTGAAATAAATGTCACTTGTATAGGTGAAAGTGTCTCAAACTAGCATGTCTAACAAATATATACTAGTAAATCTGGTGCAGATACTAATAACAAAGTACCTAATTAATAAGTACAAGCAACAAATCTAGTAAAATACTACTCACAGGTAAATAGTCAACACCTAACCACATATTTCTATAGAACACAACTGTAAAAACGGTCCAGTACTGGATTCATGGCTAGTAGCAGAGAACGAGTGTGTAAT
>NW_015520945.1:1845-2471 GCF_001515645.1 Sinocyclocheilus grahami | reverse complement strand
GCTAAAAATATACCCCAGCGATTTAAGACTGGTTTTGTGGTCCAGAGTCACGTTTGTTTTGAACCAGTGATTCCGAAGGCGTATCAAACTGCCAAAGATTTTCAGTAAAAGAGGCTTTATTAGGTCATAACCGTTTCAAAATGTGGATCTCTGAACCCATGAACCAGTATCGGTATGGTTTTGACCTGATCTTGGATCAGTTTTACAAATTTGTAGACATTGTGAGAGACAAAATATAATTTAAATGAAGTAGTTAATAGTCTCTTTAACTAAGCCTGATTGGTCTCCTTAAAACAAACCGAACAAAGCCTACAACTCAAAGTACCCATATTATACAGACATTTAATTATTTAATGGTATTCCTTTATTTATGGATATGTCAAACACACATGGACAGATGATGAAAATATACATAATTATTATAGGCTTACAACCATAGTGATTTAGGTTAAGGCAAATGTTTTATGTACTCATTAATGTGTGTGAATTTTGAATAAAACCACACAGAATTGCAGCCTCTGTGAGCACTCATAAATTAACCAATGGTGTCTGGGAAATAACTACCCTTTGAAAGGCAAACAGTAAGGAATTTGACTTTTTTGCAATTTTGTGTGATGGTGCATTGA
>NW_015520945.1:0-1083 GCF_001515645.1 Sinocyclocheilus grahami | reverse complement strand
AAACTCATAACTGTGTCTTGCATTTATATTCCAGTAACATCATACATATGGTTTCTTCATTATAACATATTCACAGTTCATAATGCAACAATTCCTGTAGTCTAATTCCTAACTGTAGAACACAAATATGTAAACGTTCATCAATTTTTGGGAGAGCAAAAGTGACCAGTGTTGAGCGGCATGCAGCCGCCTCATGTAGTGTCATGAAAGCATCATCAAATTCTTAATAAAACGCCACACAACTCAACCCAAACCAAAAGCAACGTACACAAACCATTTCGACTTGGGACATAGCAATAGTGTTTTCCTTTGTAAACCTCATAAATCTTATATTAGAATGACGTTGCACTTTTAAATAGTCAAAACCGTTTCAAATTTAAAAATGATCAGCATTCTCTCGGTTTATGGCGTATGTGATACAAAAGTGTCAAAAAGCGTAAGGTTAAACAAATATGCAATTCACAAAACCAGAGTCTGTTTATGACTATGACTAGCTCTGTTAGTGTGTTGACACGTCACCTTGAACACTCATAAGTAGGGTTTTGTACATAACATTAGCAAATAATTCAGGCCCTACTGGACAGCGGCTGATTGTCAGTGAAGAAACATCAAGTACGCATGCCGGTGAAGGCAAAGAGAAAGACAAACAGCAACAAAAAAGCACTACGATGTGCTACAATGGCTTTTGTCAGGCAGGCATAGAGGCAACAGGTCAGAAAGGCCTTGTGTCAAAGGAAGCCCTCATGGGCTGCTACGAGTTTGACCAGACTGGGATAAAGAGATAAAGTTCACACACAAAAAAAATTGTTCTGTCATCATTAATTCACCCTCATGTCATTCCGTAACCCATTTGACCATGTTTCCTAAGTTTCTTTCACTTTCAGGGAGCTTGACAAACCCTGGTCACTAAATGCACTCAATGTATGGAAAAAGAGCAGCGTGAACATTCTTTAAAGGGGTCATGTGATGCCCATTTTCCACAAGTTGATACGATTCTTTAGGGTCTTAACGAAAAGTCTGTAACTTAGTTTGGTTAACATTTCTCAATGGTAGTGTAAAAACACCTTTTTTTACCCTGTCAAA
>NW_015520944.1:0-2471 GCF_001515645.1 Sinocyclocheilus grahami | reverse complement strand
ATATATATATATATATATATATATATATATATATTTGAAAAACAACTCTTATATATGTAAAAAACAACTCTTAAATTGAGTGCAATTTAGGTTAAATTTAATCATTTTATTAAGCCCTATTCATTTTAGTAACATAATATGTACATAATAATGTAAATAATAACATTAATTAGTATTAAAATTACTTTAAATATTTGTATTATAAAATTTTATAGAATTTTTCATATTAAATCTTATGCATTTATTTTTTTGATAAAAGCATTCTTTACATTTAGTCAATATTTTGTCATGTCATATTCATTCGTTTTTGTATTCAAGCAATTTACATATTTAATTGTAATAATAATCCCTTTTTGGATATTTATTACCTTTAATTTTAATATGTATTTCTATTAATGTTTTTGTTTAAAATATACTTTATCAATACAGTCATGTCAAATTCATTAATATTTATTGTATTATTTAACATTAATATTAATATAATAGTAATTAACTTTAATTTAATATACATAAATGTTTGCCAAAATATCCTATAAATTGAGACAATATTTTGTCATGTCATAATCATGAATTTAAAATATATATATATATTTTAGTTGATGAGAAAATGTAAAATTAAACCAAATATTCAAGCATTTTACACATTAAGTACTATGAACGAATGATTACTTTTAAAGCTATATTATTATTTAATTTTAATATTTAATTGTATATATACACACATTTTTATAAAAAGTATTAAATGTATCCTTAAAAGTCTCATGCTCAACTAAAATGTTAATAATAAAATGAATGAATTTAGTAATCATAAATAATAAACCGAATATTCATGTACTTTATATAATCATTTAAAGGTGTATCAACATTTAATAAAAATGAATGTTAAACGGATGGTTCACCCCAAAAAATCTAATTTACCCTCATGTCAATCCAAACATGAATGACTTACTTTTTCCTGTGGAACATAGAATGGTCAGTGGTAACCACAACTGTTTGGTTACCAACATTCTTAAATCTTATTTCACAGAAGAAATAACCGTCACTGGTTTGGAATGACATGAGGGTGTGTAAATTGCCATGTTTGTGTGCACCTTTAAGTGAAATGGATTGACACTCAGCCTTACCCAGCATCGGAGGCCCCAGCAGCACAGGTCCACACTCCACGATGGTCACCAACCCCACAGCACTGGAGAACCTCTGAGCGCCCACCAGGTCCATGAGAGTCTCAAACAGCACAGAACTCAGCCAGCCGAATGCCACACCGAAAAACACTGCATAAATGGCAAAACCCACGTAATCGGTGGAGAATGGTGCCAACAAGTGGCAGACACCATTATATAGCACAGATGCGGCGAAGAAGTACTGGATACGTGGACGGACCCAGCGAGTGTTGGCCACCAGGCCCATGGATGGCCGAGCGATCATGTCGGTGAAGGCCAGGATGGACAACAAGAACGCAGCCTTATCCTTGGAAATCTCTTTACTTTTTGCATAATTACTGAGGAACACAAGAGGCGCAAAGAGGCCGAAGAACATGATGACGTTTCCGAGCAGGTACAGCAGGAAGCCTCGGTGAGTGAACAGGGTCAGATCCAGGAAGCTGTTGACGGTCTGCATGCATGTCTTTTTCTCTTGACGTTTGGGCTCGCCATCCTCTTTTGGACTGGCAGGCTGTGGTTTTGGTCCGATGGGCCGCATTAGTGACCCCGCAACGCAGCAGTTCAGCAAAGCTCCGCCCAGAATGAGGAAACTGCCCCTCCATCCAAATTGATCATACAGCCAGCTGTTCAACGGGGCAAGAGTGGACAAGAACACTGGGCTGCCCGCCATCGCGATGCCATTAGCTATTGGCCGGCGCTTGTAGAAGTATTTGCCAATCATGGTCAATGCTGGATTCAGATTAAAAGCCAAACCCAGGCCTAGAAACAGATGAGAGAAAACTGATTTCTGAAGTTTTGATTATTTAATTGTACTCACTCTGAATTCTTCTGGTCTCTGAATAGTTATGATCAGTCATTCAGTGTACTTACCGCCTATAACTCCCACACAGAAGTACAGACCCTCCACTGTGCTACAGAAGGAGGCGGCGACTAACCCTGTGCTAGACAGACAGCCCCCAGCAATCATGATTGGCCGACTACCATACTTATTCACCAGAATACTGCTGAGTGGTCCTGTTGAGAGAAAACATGTTAAATAGATAGACAGATATTTTATACATTGTAATGTTGATGTTTAATAATTTTTGGTTAGAAAATAGCTAAAATGAATAAAATTACACAAAAATAAATAAAATATTAAATAATAAAAATAAAACAACATTTTGTAATTGTTGTTTTATATTCTATTCTTCTGTTATGAGGTTTACAAAACTTAAACCTAAGAGAAAACAGGTGGTTAAAAAAAAATTAAAAAGTTAAAATGAACTAAAACCTACATTCATTGGCTAAATTAAATCTACATTTGTAACC
>NW_015520943.1:1890-2471 GCF_001515645.1 Sinocyclocheilus grahami | reverse complement strand
GTTTGAAATAACATAGTAAATGATGACAGAACTGCAACTTCTGGGAAAAAAAGGCCATTGGCAATCATGGCCATTGTACCCTAAAAGTTTATGTGTAATCAATTCTGTTGAATGAAATAAAATATATCTTCCTAAAGCTACTGTTTGTCATGCATATGACTTTTGTCATTTAACACAATAATGACTTTATCTTTTGGGCATAATTTCTCTGCCAAATTTGATGTGTGATTAATTTACAATTGATTAGATGAATTAATCGCCACTTTGTGTAATTAATTTGATTACAAATGTTAATTGCTTGACAGCCCTAAATTGTAATAATATTTCACAATATTGCTTCTTTTTTACTGTATTATCAAATAAATGCAGCCTTGGTGAGCACAAGAGACTTCTTTCAAAAACATAAAAAAAATTACTGACCCTAACAACTGAACAATATGTATTGTTTCACTTTACTTTGATGGTCCCTTTAACAGATTCTGTTGACTATAAGTAACGTTGCACCTACATAGAGTGTTAGTACAGTATAAGTAGATTGGTAGGGTTAGGGTTAGAATAAGTTGACATGTACTTGCAAAGTT
>NW_015520943.1:0-663 GCF_001515645.1 Sinocyclocheilus grahami | reverse complement strand
GCAGATGTTTGAGCAGTATGCAGGATTTGTGTTCAATGCATTTAGGGATTTTGTGGACACATTCATCACATTCAGTCACCTCCATGAGCTACATGAAGTGCAACTTCAAAATGCTGCCCAGTCTCATGCAAATGTTTACAATGTCTATCATCAAATGTTCAAAGGTAAGGCATGAGTTTATTAATTAATTTATTAAATTAATGTGAAGGAAAAACTCTAAGTAACTTAGTTGGTTTTGAGTCAAAATCCAATTTATAGATCTTGACAAAACTACTCTTATGAAAGTTTATTCAAATAAATCTTATTTCTCCAGTCAGGTTGTCACATGCATTTTGAATGTAATGTCAATGCAAATTATTATAACTTCTGTTTGAACCTTATAATGGTTCGATATTTTTGTATGACACTTGTAAATAAAAAGTCCATGACCTAAGACACATAGGAAACACTGGCCAGGGTCGTGACAACACCTTTTACATAAGTTTCATAAATAACATGAAAATTGTTTTATGGTTCAAATGTAGTTGAAATAAGACTAAATAGCTCATTTCATGGCCCACTGTGACAACATAATCAATGAAAATGTAAAAAAAAAAAAAAAAACTTTAGTAGTAGTATTCACTGGAATAAAATTGCGACAACTAGCCCTTCTTTTTTTTTTTT
>NW_015520942.1:1701-2471 GCF_001515645.1 Sinocyclocheilus grahami | reverse complement strand
CTTTCTATTAATCAAAGAATCCTGAAAAAAGTCAGTCATCACAGTTTCCTCAAAAATATCAAGCAGCAAAACTTTTTTCAACATTGATAATGTAGTGTAAGTGCCATAAGTTGAGTGTGAGGCAGTCAGGAGTGATTAAAGCAATAAAAGTCAAAAATGCATCTTGTGCATATCTAAAATGTCAGACTCACCCAATGCTTTTCGACAGCTGTAACGCTGGTATAAGCCTCTCGACGTGTGCGTCTGTTAGTTCTGCTCTGTACAGGTTCATATGCTCCATCTCTCCCACACAACTCACTACATATGACAGCGCAGCACAGTCAGGCTCCTGCATGGAGCTGTACCAAACAGGCCTCCACTGGCTCTTACTAATGCTTTCTTTGACCAGAGATGAGTTACGTGCATGTTGCAGAAGCCGAAAAACACGAAAATGCTTCGTTGCATCACCATCTGGCAACACCCTAGAAACATTTCCCATCAACCACTGAGAGAACGCAGATATTCGGCTTTCATCGAACTTTCCCACAGAGTCTTCAATTGGTTTACGCTGGATTGAGTCCGACAGCCCTGCTAAAAATGTGTAGTACAAATCTGAGCGCTTGTCTGAGATCTCCTGCACGGATTGGTCGAGATAAAAGGAGGCGGCCAATAAGAACTCATGCATCACTGGAGACAGAAAGGAGAATGTGGTATCAGGGTGAGTGACATCACCATTGATGCCCAAAAAAGCTGAAAGCATGGGGTTGTGCAGAAAAGAACGCAGGCCGCAG
>NW_015520942.1:0-1051 GCF_001515645.1 Sinocyclocheilus grahami | reverse complement strand
GAGGCCTCTGTAGAGCGACGGCGAGAGTCTCTGTGGAAATGTGAGTGTGTATGCAGCCCAACATGTTCTGCAAACTCTCTGCTTTCTCTCCAAGAGTGGTCAGCTCCCAAACCGGCACTCGCATGAGGAGGGCGTAATGTTGCAGGCGCACACCTGTCATCCAATCCCAAATGACCTTTTCTACCGCTGTAGTCTTACCCATTCCAACACCACCATAAAGAACCAGCCTACGGCCTTCAGATCCTGGAGAAAACTCTCGAGATATGACATCCTCTAAAGCTTCCCGATCTCCTTTCTTAACCCTTGTGTGGTCGTCCTCATTCGCACACACTGAGAGGGCCGTGTAGTGGCCTTTCTGGATCACCTCTCGCACAGGCAGACCTCCCAAAAGGGAATTGGGCAGAGTTGAGTTCAGCACGGAGTTTCTCAAAGTCTCCTTATGAGTTTGCTGCTGATCTGTGGAAAAATAAATGACAAGAATGAATGAATAAGTACTTCATTACATCACGTCCATCTATCTATCTATCTATCGATCTATCCATTCAGAAATTATTATACGCAGATATTCGGCTTTCATCGAACTTTCCCACAGAGTCTTCAATTGGTTTACGCTGGATTGAGTCCGACAGCCCTGCTAAAAATGTGTAGTACAAATCTGAGCGCTCGTCTGAGATCTCCTGCACGGATTGGTCGAGATAAAAGGAGGCGACCAATAAGAACTCATGCATCACTGGAGACAGAAAGGAGAATGTGGTATCAGGGTGAGTGACATCACCATTGATGCCCAAAAAAGCTGAAAGCATGGGGTTGTGCAGAAAGAATATATATATCCATCAATCTATCCATTCAGAAACTATTTTGAATTCAGGTAGCAAACAGGATGTATAAAACAGGATGTATATATATATATATAAATGAAATTCAAATGTGACTGTAGAATATATATATATATCTCTCTCTTGACAAAAGGCTTGTTTTCTTGTTTCGAAAAAAGTTTTAAAAGCCTAAAGTTAAAGGGGTCATATGATGCGATTTCATTTTTTCCTTTCTC
>NW_015520941.1:1916-2472 GCF_001515645.1 Sinocyclocheilus grahami | reverse complement strand
CACACACACATAGCCGGAGGTGTGTGTGTGCCCTCACATGATGTCATCGTCCACTGGTGTGTAGCTTAACTCCCCGAGGGCTGTTTTGGGCCCAAACTCCGTCCCGTGTGAGACTCTAAAACGCTGTAATGAAGGCAGGGGATGAATGCTGGCAGTGGATCGCATGAGGTGGAAAAGTAACTTTAGGAAAACTGTAGTTTCGTAATTCGCTTTATGAAATAATGTGAACCATCCGTTAGCAGAGTCACTTCTGTGCAAGAGAGAATCAGGGGAAAGATCCTCTCAGAGGCTGGAGCTGAAATACGGCTGGGGTTTAATAGCAGCGGGTCGTTGAAATTTAACACTGACAGAGTTTCCATGTGATCCACTATAGTCTGAAATCTGACTAGCTTAAATATGTTTTTAAGATGTTTTATACTGTATACTAGCATTAAGAAGTCTATTCTGCTACCCAAAAGGCTGCATTTATTTAATCAAGAATACAGTAAAAACAGTAATATTGTGAAATGTTATTACAATTTGCAGTTACTGTTTTCTATGTGAATATTTTTAAAAT
>NW_015520941.1:0-326 GCF_001515645.1 Sinocyclocheilus grahami | reverse complement strand
AATGAAGAGCACGATGGTACTGTTATCATATCAGATGGTGATGCCGTGGTCATCAAAAAGTGTCTAAACAAGTCTAAGTCAAGTCACATTCATTTATATAGTGCTTTATGCACTACAGATCGTTTCAAAGCAGTTTCACGGTAATAAGCATGAAAATATCAGTGTTAATGTAGCAAATGTCATCATGAAATCATGAAATGACGTGTAAATCTGTACAGTGCTATAAAGCAGCTCAACAGAAGACAACAGTGTTGTCACCGTTCAGCTCAATTCAGTTCAAAGTTGATTTAGTTCAGTTTAATAATATGTTGATTCAACACATTAAA
>NW_015520940.1:1898-2472 GCF_001515645.1 Sinocyclocheilus grahami | reverse complement strand
TTGTTTTGGGGTGTACTAGAACATGCTCTCATGCTTGGTGGTTCTTTTTTATATATATATATATATGTGGCTTTTTTAACGGTTGCTAACCACAAGTTGAGCAACACCTGCTTGTTACACCCCAGACGGGCACATGTTCAAATTGCATCTAAAATATTTTAGAGGCTCAAGGTAGGAGTTTGCAGCCTCAACAGTTCTAGATCATTTGCTAAAGATTGTAACTCCAAATGAAAATGATTCAAATCAATAATTTCCTTCAACATTCTCATAATTTTCTTATTTAGAACTTCCTGTTTCCTAAATAATTGGATCATTGTCCTTATTTTAATCTTCTGATGTTTCAGCTCCATCTTGTTTCCCTCGGCGCCGTGCCATCTTCTTTTGTTTAACTTTTCGGCTCCAGTCCTTTTGAATCCCTTAGACAAGGAGATCATCAAAATGAATTTCTAGTTTACCTGGTTCATTGTTGCTGTTTCCAATTGAGAATTGAACGGGAATTGCATATGTATTGGGTCACTTCCTATTGCTTTTTAAATGTGGCTAATGTTTTAGCACATCTGATCTCTTCTGGAAG
>NW_015520940.1:0-383 GCF_001515645.1 Sinocyclocheilus grahami | reverse complement strand
GAGTTCATACTGGAGAGAAACCACACACATGTGATCAGTGCGGGACGTGTTTCACACGAAAAGGACACCTTACAGCACATATAAGAGTTCATACTGGAGCGAAGCCGTTCACTTGTGATCAATGTGGAAATAGTTTCTCACACTCATCAAGCCTTAAGGAACACATGGCCATCCACACTGGAGAGAAACCATACAAGTGTTCACAATGTGGCAAGCGATTCTTTTGGGCAGGAGCCCTGAAGAAACACAAGAGGATCCACACTGGAGAGAAACCTTACACATGTGATCAGTGCGACAAAACATTTTTGAGGGCTTCAGACCTGAAGAAACACCTTAATGTTCATACAAAGGAGAAACCACATTCATGTTATTTGTGTGGAAAG
>NW_015520939.1:0-2472 GCF_001515645.1 Sinocyclocheilus grahami | reverse complement strand
TTCCAATGTTCTCACTGCCCTAATGAATATTTAAACTTTAGGTAAGTTAGTTACAGCAAAGTAGTAAAACGTATATTGAGAATATGCCAAAAAATAAATAAATAGTAATAATAAAAATAGAGAGCACTACTTTATACTTTTTAAATGTATTTTATTTTAACTTTAGGTTAAAGCTGCGACTAGGTGAAGGCTGCTCCGTCTGGTGGATGATGTGAGGAACAACACTTATGAAGACATAAAAACAAAACTTAGACCAAAATTCATAAGTTAAAATTATATATTGATATATTACATAAGTTAATATATAATTATATAAGAATGTGCTAAGTTGTGGCATAATTTCCAGAGAGAAAGACTTGTGTGCGGCAGGACTGTGATCATCTGTTCTTCTCATTAGAAACTGGTCTGCTTGGTCTCCTCATTTGCCTCCAAATCAGCTGCTTTGTTGTCATAAAATGCAGGCACTTCCTCCTTTTCTTCCAGCTTATCTCTGCAAGGGGAGATAATAGACAGTTTAATAGACAGATGAACAGTTTAATATTAATAAAACTCATACTAACTCAGAAATGGGATGGGGTGGTAAATCGATAAGTTTAAGTTGAATCATTTATTAATTGATCATGCATTCAAAGTAGAAAGCACTTTAAAACTGGCAAAAGTATCTTGTACACACTACTGTTCAAAAGTTTGGGGTTGACAAGATTATTTTTTTCAGGGGGGAGTCTCTTATGCTCACCAAGGTTGCATTTATTTAATCAGAAATTCTGTAAAAATAGTAATATTGTAAACATTTTATTGTAATTTAAAATAACCGTTTTCTATTTTAATATATTTTAAAATGTAATTTATTCCTGTGTTGACAAATAGATTGACTATTTTCAAGATTATTATGATGAATAGAAAGTTCAAAAGCATTTATTTGAAATAGAAATCTTTTGTAACATTATACATTAATATTATTAGTATCATTAGTATTACTTTCTTAGAAATCTTACTGACCCAAACATTTGAACAGTAGTGTGTATATATTGTATACAATAAAAATATATTGTCAAAATATATGCGTTACATTAATGTTTAAACGTGATATGTATTTGTTCATTATGTCTTTAGGTGTGTCTTGGCTGATCTTGAATGTCAGGTGTCTGAACGTGGCCTTGACAGTATCTCGAAGTCATAAAATGTCAGTAATTGTTTCAAGAACCATAAACTCCTCATCACCATCAAGACTAATCAAACGATCTTTAACTAGAAGTATTACTGCTGTTTCGAACCTCTAAAATGTGTATCAAGCATTTCAAGCATTAAATAAAATTCACTGTACTGTAAAAGTTATGTAAAAAAGAAGAATCAGGTATTTTATGATCTATGTAGATTTTATTATCATGATGTAAAGTACAGCATATATTGTCCTGAAACATTTCAGGTCAGTACTCACTTGTCTTTCTTGAAAAAGAGTCTTTGCATGATGAGGAGGACGAAGACAATGAAGAGAAAAACAACAACGGCTGTCAGTCCCACCAGCCACGGCTGTAATGTGACTTTAGCTGTATCTGATGATGCCCGTTGACCACCTTGAGTAAAACATTGTATCACATAAAGGTTATAAAACTTTTATATATTAAATCAACTCAAGGAGGTCAAATTTAGTAAGCAAAAGCAGAAGAAAAACTAGTACATTGAAATGTACAATACTGAAATGTACAATAATGGTGCTGCTGGGGGAGAAAGGAAAGCAAAAATGACAAATCACTCACCAGCTTGAGCCTGACAAATAGAGGCAGAGATTATTATGAAGGCAACGATATTCTGTAGATGAAACATGATGAATTTCCAGTCTGCATGCACTGCTGCGTTCCTCTCAGTTGTCTGTAAATATGTGAAGGATTCTTGGTGTCCAAAGCAGGGGCGGACTGGGACAAAACTTCAGCCCTGGCACTGTAGCCACACCGGCCCACATTACCACACCGACACAGCCCCACCCACGGACACACACATTCACTACTTACATTTGTGTACAGATGGTGAAATAATATAAGCAGTACCATAACAGATATTTAAACATTTAATGTATGTGTCTGGCAAACAATGCTTAATACTTTTTAAAGAGCACACGTTTATAACAAATTTACACATACAGTAAAAACAAAAGAAAAAGAATCTGAGGATGTTGTAGAGTCTTGTGTGCTGTCTGTTTATGCCATTTGTCTGCTGTTACTGTCATTCTCTACAGTATGTTGTTCTTTGTTGTCCCTGTCTGTCTGTTGGGTTTTTCCTACCTCTACCACACTCCTCCCCTGTCTCTGCTTGGCCTACTGTAGCATCCTTCCTCACAGCACTGGTACTGGAAAACCAGGGGTCTCTGGCTGTACTGATTCCAGCAACATCCTAGTTAATGAACACAATATATGACTTAAACATTACAGGAAAATATTTTCTCACTGACTGCTCTCAACATTGGAATACACATGA
>NW_015520938.1:2249-2472 GCF_001515645.1 Sinocyclocheilus grahami | reverse complement strand
AGTAATTAATGACAGAATTAAAATTTTTGGGTGAACTAACCCTTTGAAGGTCTGAGTTCGTAAGACTATTGAACAATTCATAAGCTATTGTTTCCCTGAGTCAGACAGCCTGAGGCGGTGATGGGAAAAACTTTCGATACTTGGACAGTTACTTCACAAAATGATTCAATGGTTTCGAAGCCCCATTGACCAATCACAGATTACGGTAACAGAACGCCATAGG
>NW_015520938.1:0-1131 GCF_001515645.1 Sinocyclocheilus grahami | reverse complement strand
CGACTTGGTCTCAATTACTGTATTATATTTTAATGGCCGGGGGATCAAATTTGCAGAAAATTTGCTCACACTCAGGCCATCCAAGATGTTTTTTCATCAAACAGATTTGGAGAAATTTAGCATTACATCACTTGCTCACCAATGGATCCTCTGCAGTGAATGGGTGCCGTCAGAATGAGAGTCCAAACAGCTGATAAAAACACTACAATACTCCACAAGTAATCCACACCACTCCAGTCCATCGATTAATGTCTTATGAAATGGAAAGCTGCATGTTTGTAAGAAACAAATCCATTGATCCATCTGTCTTAACCCTAAAGCCTCATTTACCCCTTGGGGTATGTAGAGATCGTAGAGATTGACGTCATTCTCGTGTAACCCCTCTCTCCTGGGTCCTCACCGCCACACCTCGTTCTCGTTCTGAGTGGGTCTCGAACCCGGGTCTCTGGCATGGGAGGCGGAGGCGGACGCACTAACAAGGAGGCTAAAGACTGCAGCCTCTAGCGTCAGTCGCTAGTGCGTCTCTTGAGATCAGAGGAGTGAGGTTTACCTGCACAGCACTTACTCGCTGGCCTCCGTTACACTCACCCCCCTAAAACCTCACTCCCATCGGGTCACGGCACCAATGTAACCCCTCTCTCCTGGGTCCTCTCCGCCACACTTCGTTCTCGCTCCGAGTGGGTCTCAAACCCTCGAACAGAGGACTCATATTTTAGTCGCAAGCAATGGTTTGAGGTTAAAAACGTCTTAAATGATGAATTTGTTTATTACATGGCCAGAGCATGTGCCTCATTTTCTGGGTGAACTACTCCTTTAAAGACAAAAACTTTAGAGTTTTGAGGCTGTTAATATGTTGTCTGTTAGAAAACTAAAATCATTCAAACCAATCCATGGTGCGTTAAAATAAACACATCTACACAAACTTACACATATGCCCATGTTTTGTTTTTAGCTTTGTTTGGTTCTTAAAAATTATGTTCCTTTAAAACACATCCAAAGACCACAAACACAGTTTGACACAAGTGAGATAAATGAGGTAAATGCAGCAAGAGTGTTTACTAGCCTCCAAAAGGATAACACAACACACATGCTCACATGCACAGTGCAGGTAGATGCACATGCTCATACATA
>NW_015520937.1:1888-2473 GCF_001515645.1 Sinocyclocheilus grahami | reverse complement strand
AATCGTTCTCCAACCAATATGCCCATATAGGTCATTTGTCACTTCACTGAAATACGACCAATCAGAGCATTTATTAAATGTGTGCTCCTATCGACAACAGGACACTTTCATATTTATGCATTGTACACTTTCATGCGATCATGGGTTCGATCCCAGGGAACACACATGCTCATAAAACATATATGCACTATACATAACTTTCCAACACGTCTACCAAATGCATACATGTAAATGTGTTTTGCGAAATACAAATGGTGGGTAAAGAACCATGTAAAAAGTCCACACATTGCATTTAAATGAACACTCATTTTTATTGGTAATGACAGTCATACGTCATTTCATGGTGACATGGTGACCTATAGGGTCATTTTTTGGAGGAGTTGCAGTCTCAGTTGTACTACTACATACTTCCTCTACACAGCACTGTGAATAAGATTCAAGGTAGCTCAACTAAAATGCTTACACTGTTAACTTTCATTCTAGACAGGATCTATAGGAATGCATACCTGCATACAGCAAGGTATGCAGAGTCCTCCGAGTTCCTGCATCTAGTGCTAGGCAGCGGGAAGGATATGAGAAACTTTA
>NW_015520937.1:0-504 GCF_001515645.1 Sinocyclocheilus grahami | reverse complement strand
TTTTTTTTTTCCAAAAGTCTAGCCTGTTGTTAATATGAAAGAGAAATAAATGGCTGCATTTCAGTAGACACTGACCTAAACCGAATGCCATTTAAAAAAAAAAAGCATGTGAGAATCATCAGTGGTCCAGAGAAACGTAACCCAAATTAAAGACTAATAGCCACAAACTGATCCTGGGCTCTTCTCCGCTTCTTATAATGAGGTATATTACATTTGTTCTGTCGCATTCAAGTTTCTCCACAATGAGGGCTTTTTTCCCTCTCTATCTTCCAATACCCTTTTTTTTACATTAAAATATTAACAAGCAGATATTAAGCATTAGTGTCGACAGAGCTTTTATTGTATGCAAAAAAAAGCAGCGCTAATGTAAACACTATCTTCATTCTTTGGGGGCCGCTTATTTTCAAGGACCTAAACTTTACAGTTTTTCTCGTTTGCTAACACACAATTCATGAAACCATTCACAATTTTCTCACAACTATAAACACAATCTCAAAACTACAC
>NW_015520936.1:2067-2475 GCF_001515645.1 Sinocyclocheilus grahami | reverse complement strand
TTTTTTTCTCAGGATTGTAAGGGGGAAAAAAAGGCTGAACTGTGAGATAAAGTTACAATTACTTTTTTATTTTATTTTTTGTTTCATTCTAACATTTCATCATTCTTCCTACTCTTCTATCAGTTTGTTCTTTGTATTATTTTATAGTTCTATCATTGTATTGCTCAATCGTTGTTTTGATCTTTCGATCTTTTATTCTTGCAATTTTGATAAGTCCAAATTGTGAGATATAAACTTGCAATTGTGAGAAAAAAATCAGGATTGTAAAATAAAAAAAGTAGCAATTAGCGAGATACAAGAATTCTTAGTTGCGAGGGGAAGACGTCTGAATTGTGAGGGAAAAAGTTTTATTTTTTTTAAATAAAAAAATTACCTTTTTTATTTTATTTTATTAATAAAATTATAAAA
>NW_015520936.1:0-436 GCF_001515645.1 Sinocyclocheilus grahami | reverse complement strand
GTGGTGAATGAACGGAAGTCCATGGACAGGATTCGTGACAATTGTATTCACTTTATCGTTTTGTTCATTTTGTTCATGCTATGATTTTTTTGTTATTTCTATCATTTTAAAATTAATTCTGTCTTTTTTATGATTTTATTCTTTCTTCATTCTTTGTATCTTTTCATTTATTCTAGCATTTTATCATTCATTCTATCATTCTTTTACTTGTTTTAATTGTTCTTTATCATTGTATTTTTGTTTCTAGGGTTTTATCATTCTTCGCACTGTTTTTCGTTGTATTTATATGTTATTTTTTTCTATCACTTTCTATTATTTTATCATTCTCTGTTTATCATTTTGTTGTTTTATTTAAATGATTGCATCGTTTTTATCTTTCTTCTTTCTATCATTTTATTATTTTGTATATTGTTGTATGATTCTAATCCTACTTTCT
>NW_015520935.1:2095-2476 GCF_001515645.1 Sinocyclocheilus grahami | reverse complement strand
TTCATCATGTTCCTGCTCTATATGGTCTTCCTGGTGGTCAGCGTCATGTTGGAGGACAAGGTCATCGTCTGCCCCATCTCTGTCTGACGTCTCATTTAGACACGCATGAAGCTAAAACCGGACACCTGCTGACTTTACCTCACCTCTGTAGGCATTTCTGTTCTTATGACAGAGTTCCCAGCCTCCTTCGCACTTCATCTAACGCCCTGTGTGTGTGTTTATGGGGTTTTACACACTTAAAAACGTTTTAATATTAAGATTTGTATTAATACTTGTTTTCCAATAAAATATCTAAATGTCCTTAAAGAAGATAACTGAACTGTCTACTTGAGAAGCAAAACTCGTTTTCAGAGATATCTTGGCATACATTTTTTTTTTTTT
>NW_015520935.1:0-314 GCF_001515645.1 Sinocyclocheilus grahami | reverse complement strand
TATTCTGCATGTGGACATTTTAATGGGTATTCATTTATTTATTTTACATATTTTACATAATATTTTACACATATTATGACCATTAAAACACTCAGACAGCTTTATAATATAGCAGATATACTTTTTTTTATCCAAATGGTATGCAAAATTAAACTGACCCTAAAACTGAGAATTTGTGAGCCGTTACTTCCCTAGCTTTAAAAACTGGCAAAGACAAATGCTGGTTAATTATATATTTTAGATGTTGAATGTTGTTCAAACACCTCCAGAAATAATATGGCTATACTATATATGTATATAGAGAGAGAGAGAGA
>NW_015520934.1:1801-2476 GCF_001515645.1 Sinocyclocheilus grahami | reverse complement strand
TTCTGTCAGATGGTTCTCGCTTGTAAAGTTACAGATTCAAAAGAGCACTACGCTATACAATAAGCCGCAACCTGTGTGGCTAATGTAAACACACAAACACTACCGAAAACATTCGGAAAAGAGGAGCTCTGTCCATCTAGCTGTTGTTGTTGCTCACCTCTGCACTGTTCGCTGCTTGTCAGCAACTGCGCTCTGGAACAGCTGCCATCACGATGCCAAGTCCCATGTTTGCAGGACGTATAAATTGAAGTTCCGGTACTTTAAGAACCACCATAACCGCACAAAAATGTCCTAAGAAGTCGAGAATATTTTGTTGTCTTCCATAGTGTTGAGTTCAGAGCCTCACGTGACTCTCATCTGTGCGTGCGCTCCCAGACCGTGTGACTCTCAGCCAGTAGAATTGTGTCATAATACAAGTCACTTCAAGATTGTGTATATATATATATATATATATAAATTAACTTAAAAAATGTTATAAGCTTATATAACATACATTTATAATTTTATATTTTAATACTAAATATAGTTTAGTATTTATATTTAGTTAGTATTTAGTATGTACTGTAGTTTATAGCAAAGCATGTTCGATTAGTGGTTAAAAATACATAAATTGCATAAATTGTCAACTCCACTGACCTGCTGATATAGTTAACACGGCACAATAAGAATAAGCAT
>NW_015520934.1:0-234 GCF_001515645.1 Sinocyclocheilus grahami | reverse complement strand
ACAAGGGTATGTATCACACGAAATTTCCACAACCTTTTAATTCAATGCTGAGTTCTTACACTTGTCTAATTATTTATATTATGTAGATTTTGCATGCTTTTGTCTGAGGTTATAATTGTTAGTTTTTTATGCACCTGTCAAATGCTGCATTAACTTAAATGAAAATGTATTCTGTGTTTAATACACACGGACTACATTCATACCCCAAGGCCTCCATGTACAATAATTCATTGT
>NW_015520933.1:1841-2476 GCF_001515645.1 Sinocyclocheilus grahami | reverse complement strand
GTGCGCTGGCTGTACTGAATCCTATCCATTCTTTCCAGGTCGCAGTGAAAACATTCTCCTGGACTGGATTGTGGATTGTGGATTGAAGCAGTGATTGGAGGATATGTTGGGAATGAGAACTGGAGGAGGCTGGGAAACAAACAGGGAGTGTTAAGACTAGAGGCCGCCGTGTTGATATTATACGCATCGATATCACAAAATGATCGATTAAACGGCGCGTTTGGCGGATTGCAATGCACACTTAGCGTGCAGGGAAACCTGTATTTCCCGCAGATCTTTACTAAAGACAAACCGCATCAATCAAGTCCAGCATGCGGCATTTTTACGCGCTGATCTTGCATATGAAATGAACCCAAACGAGTCCTGAGACTTGTGGATTTGTGAAGACGTTTGACATTAAAGGCGTTAGTTCTTCATTCATGCACATATCGCACGGATACTGAAGATCATCTGTTTGTCGGTCATTTCGGGTTTATTTTAGTGACGATAAAGGACTCGTTCAGTCACAAGTGATTCAACATCAGGTGAGACGGCATGCGTTGAAATAACAGTCCTACAATTTGCAACCAAAATCACATGAATGGTTGTTTCTTCGTGCCGTTATGGCCCCTGTGGACTCATCTTTAAAAAAAAAA
>NW_015520933.1:0-968 GCF_001515645.1 Sinocyclocheilus grahami | reverse complement strand
TTTTTTGTTTTTTTAAATGATTGCTTTACTGATTAAGTATATACATATTTGTACTAGTGTTTTGAGATATTTCTTCTAATTATATACAATTTTACAAGATTGAATTTGGAGATGGAAATCTACTTATCTGCATGTTTGATTGGTAGCAAGATCTTCAGTGTTTAACTATTAGGCACAATATTTTAAATTTAAAATGCATAGCAGACTTTGCATATTTTAAGCAGTTTTAATTTTTTTTAAATAAAGGTTGTTAATAGTTCAAATTAAAACAAGAGTGAACATTCATCACAGTTTTCTGTTAAAACAGCTCAGTAGTGTTATGAATGTAGTACATAAACTGTAATGTAGACAGGAATATCTGGTGTTTGTTATTGGTATAATGGAAAGAAGGATGCCGTCAGTACCAGCATTTATCTGTGTTTTAGTTCATAAGCAGGGTTTATGAAGATTTTGAACAGATTTAGTCACAGCAGCATGATCATACAGTATGATGCTTCACATTACCACAGCTTGAATGCTGTCTTTATTGCTGACACAGCAGCTGCTGAATCTAAGGCAAAATCAACCTCATGATGAATGTTTCAGCCTATTCTTTAGCACTGCAGTAAGGAACCTGAACATCCATAGTAGTAGTTCATTAATGTTGAGGTTGTGTAGTCGTTACATATCTTGGCTGCTGACTGAAAGGTTTCAGGTTTGAATTCAGGTGTGAGTGGCTTTTATCACAGTCAGAAACTGTCAAATATATATATATTTTTTTCTTTCTGGAAATGCATGTTTGCTTGATTATTTTCTCTTAAATTTGGAACCTGAGTCCTGTTCCAAACAACACACTTAATGTACACTTACCGTCTTAAAGTGGCTTGACAAAACGGCTTCACATTATGAAACACTTGAATTCAAAGTAGGGCTGCAACTAACGATTAACAAATAAATAAAGGTAATCACTTCAGCTTTTGAAAATCATA
>NW_015520932.1:1926-2477 GCF_001515645.1 Sinocyclocheilus grahami | reverse complement strand
AGTTATGTAGCACCAAATAGGTTTATGGAATGTGTTGCCTTTTACAGCATCTGATATAATTTTCTATACATCCAGACACCAGCTCCTTCCTTATCTACAACGAGGATCACAACAAATGTGTGAATGCTGTGAGTGCTTCTGTAGTACAGACAGCACCATGCGATGTATCTTCTGAGGCTCAGCGTTTTCGATGGATTTCTTCTTCACGAATTATCAGCCTCTCTTTCAAACTCTGCTTGGGGGCCCAGAACCTCAAAGATTGGGTCAAAATTCTCCTTCTGCCCTGCAATGAACTCAGTCCTCTACAAACTTGGGAATGTAAGAATGAGACCTTGTTTGGCATAAAGGGACAGCCACTACACCTTAATTATGGAAATCGAAATGAGCCAAATATGATGCTGTATAAGGGAACAGGTCTTTGGAGTCACTGGCAGATTTATGGGACCAAAGAAGATGTGTGTTCTCATGGATATCAAGGTATGAACAAAAGTCCATCTAACAGATAAGAAATCTGAAAAGCTATTTTAGACCTTATAATAATAATTAAATTT
>NW_015520932.1:0-217 GCF_001515645.1 Sinocyclocheilus grahami | reverse complement strand
TTTTTTGTCAGTGAGGAATCAATTGAGAAAGCAGTTTCAGAGATGGCCAATGATGTGCCACCAGTTCCATCCATTATGAGGATCCATCAGGTAGTGTCCCTAGCCCAAGTAGAACTGATATACAGGGATGTCAGCTGCTTGTGCAAGTTCCACATTCAGCAGACAGCTCCCGTGGCTCCCACAATGACAGAAGTTCAGTGGCAAAAGCCTTGAAGTT
>NW_015520931.1:1715-2477 GCF_001515645.1 Sinocyclocheilus grahami | reverse complement strand
AAGTCTCTCTCTCTCTCTCATTCCCTCTGTTTTGTGAGTGTGAGATGAATGATTCTGTGAAATGTGTTTCCTTAAATAACTCCTAATAACCACCTCCTCCATTAATTCAGTGCCAAAGGCGTAATGACCAGCAGTGCGTTTCTGTGTGTGAGAGGTCGTGAGAGCTCATTTCTCAGTTGGGGGACATGTGGACAGTAGTTCTATATGTGATATTACAGAGTCCATTAGAAAAGAGTGAATTATGGATCACTGATAGATGATAGTGTCAAAGCATAGTGAGGGAGAGGGAACATGAGTGTGTGTGTGAGAATTTGGATGTGTGACGTCTGTGTCATTGTAAGGAAAATGATGGGAACTGTTATTAGTGATCTAAGCATGATGAGCCTAGACAAAGATGGACTACGTATATAATAATCATGAGTATCAGTTGTCCTTGACCTGGACACTGGCCTGACAGTCCATTTGTTAAAAGAGGAAAGATTTACAGATAGAAACAGCAGGGAGAGTTGGATTGAGTGCTGTGCTTGTTTGTACCACCTGACCCGAGACCTGTAATCCATGTTCAGTCCAGATCAGAGATCAGATTACACATTGATACTGCTAATACATTAGTGCAAAACACACACCTACACAAATACGCACCTATGCAAATATCCACATAAACAAAGGCGAGTGGGCTGGGAAACTTGTAGCCTGACATTATCACTACCGGTGACCTACAAAATGGAGAAACCAAACCCACACACGCACATTTAATTTTTT
>NW_015520931.1:0-516 GCF_001515645.1 Sinocyclocheilus grahami | reverse complement strand
CACACACACACACACACATAAACACGCACAGTCACTTTTCACTCATTAAAACCCTCTCAGACAGTTTGAATCGACTGTAGACAGATTGTGTTTTGTGTGTGTGTGGGAAAGTGTTGTATCAGTAACTGGTTCGTAATAAGCTGTAATTGTGGAGCATTTCAAGATGTTTCAGCCCCTCTCACCACTTCAATCTTCTTCTTTTCACTGTACTCAAGAGATATGTGTGTGCCGCAGCGCATAGCCTGTATGTGTGTGTGTGTGTCCATCCATGGGGACCCTTCACAGTAGAATGCCCTGCGTTGTTTCTTTGAATGGGTTTAGTTTCTCCTGCAGGAAGAGTGTGTGAGTTTGTGCAGGACCGCATTAAGACTAACAGATTCCCCAGGGTTTTTGTACACCTTTGCATAGACCTACTGCCTACATACTCTTATATTAAACTAGAAAAGTAAAGTTTGTTAAGATGAACTTTTATGTTGCCTCGACAGCCTGGCTTGAAAGTTAAAATTAGTTTTAAAT
>NW_015520930.1:1963-2477 GCF_001515645.1 Sinocyclocheilus grahami | reverse complement strand
GGAGATCGAAGGCTGAAGTTCAGCTGTATTGATCTCGCTCTGTTCTCTCTGCGTGCAGTCCCTCTGAAAAATGGGGAGCAAGAGACCAAAAGTGAAAATGACTGAATGGAGTCCTCAGTACGTTTCCCATGGTTTTCCGACACTTAGAGACACACACACATACGTGGGCCAGGAATCTAAGGTGTGGATGCTGACAGGAACAGTTTTAAATCTCCTAAAAGTTATTTTGAATCATGTAAAAATTTACATGATCATGTAAATTTTGTTGCATATTATATAATCGGCATGTTGCGCATAATTTGAGAATGATCTAAAGAGCATCTTCTTGTGCTTCCTTCAAAATAAATCTTAATTGTCTGTGCGAAGGTGCTTATTTGTTTTAACGTTTACAAAACATTTTATTTCCAAGTTTAAATTAGATTTTTGTTGTGATCTTGGACTCCGTTAATCGATGCAATCTTTGTTGAAGCCGTTATGTTCTGCAACGCAATTTGATTAACAGGTTAATGTTCTC
>NW_015520930.1:0-721 GCF_001515645.1 Sinocyclocheilus grahami | reverse complement strand
ATTTCCAGGGACTAAAATATAATATCAACTTGGTTTGGGCCAGTTTTATGATAGTTTTGAATTTTGAATTTGATATTTATTTTTTTATTATTTTAATATAATTTTTATTATTTGTTTTTGTTTATTTTCTTATTTTTAAATGTATTTTCAATTTTTCTTTCCAATTATTATTTTTATATATTTTAGGGATGTCTAAGTTAACTTTAATTAATTATTATAATTTTTTATTTATATAATTATTATTTAATTTGTTTAATCTGCATTTTCATGTTTAATGCAGGAAGGTTTTATATTTATATTATACAACATACAAAACACCCTATAAAAAATTAACTTAGCAGCTATATCGCAATGCTCTGGCAACCATCATGTCGTTGAATGCACTCAAAATACACAGGCATTTTCTTCAAGATTTATGGTAGATAGTTCACTCTAATGTGTTGTATTAACGTGACGTGTGTCTACTCATGTGGATATGTGTGTGTTTTCTGAGTGTTCATGTCCTTTTATGTGAATGTATGTTTGTGTGCTTTTGTAATTGTTTCTATTTGTGTTTGTGTGAGTAATATTAGGACATTCATACATGTTGATATATAATAAAGAAAACAGGCCATTCTTCTGAGGGTTCTGCTCCAATGTCAGTGGCAGCGGTTGCCATGGTGCTGTTTACAAACAATTCTCCCTCCCTTTAGCCTTTCTTCCCCTCAAGCGGAGGGGCTGG
>NW_015520929.1:21938-22460 GCF_001515645.1 Sinocyclocheilus grahami | reverse complement strand
TTTTTTTTTTTTCTCAGACAGTGTATCAGATAGCTTCAGAAGACATGGAATATAGTGCACACATGGTATGGAACACTTTTACGATTTATTGCCCTTTTTTGACCACTTTCATTGTATGGAAAAGAGCAGTGTGAACATTCTACTAAACTTGTCATTTAGTGTTCCATGGGAAAATAAAGTAATACAGATTTGAATAAATAATAACAGAATTTAAAGCACAAACAACAAAAACCCTGACACATATAGAAATATGAATTCATCTAGACATTGACTAAAATTGCATTTATGGGAGATTTGAGGAGTAATAGTGGCCTAGCAGATTATACAGGCTGAGATTTGTAGTTGCTTGGCAGCCTGCAGACAATATTTCTACTTAGTAACCACCCTCTCGAAAAGGTCACTCATGAATGACCCTCACAATATGAGACGTTATTGTGTGACTCCACATCTCTGACCAACATCTTCTGTGTGAAAGAGCACAAAAACATATTTCTCCAAGACAAGCAGTGGCATTAATGCATG
>NW_015520929.1:2134-2477 GCF_001515645.1 Sinocyclocheilus grahami | reverse complement strand
AAAATACTTCCCAGGCTTTTTACTTGACTCTTTGCAGTTTTTGAAATTGTTGATTTTTGGTAAATTACATAGAAACCAATGGGGGTTAATAGGACCCCAACACCAAATTCATACAGCTAATACAAAAAATATATCTGTGTTGAAACTTTGCATCCACGTTCATGACCCTACATGAGAAATACAAAATTTCAAGAAGAAATCAACAGTTTATCCAGGTTTTCAAGCAGTTTGAAAATCGAATGTGGGTCTAACTGACCCCAGCACAACAGGAAGTTTGAGTGTACTGCCTCAGTGACAAGCTGTTGTAGCCCAAATGATAAAATTTTTGCACTTTTTTTTTTTT
>NW_015520929.1:0-429 GCF_001515645.1 Sinocyclocheilus grahami | reverse complement strand
TTCGATGGTGCTTAGAACTGCTCTCTCGTGAAGAGAAGATGCAAAATCCCTGTGATAAATAACCAAACATTGGGTTGTTATGTCTGACCCAGGAGCAGCAAAACAGCCCAAACTCTGGGTTGTTACATTTGACCCAGGAGCTGGGTAACACAAAAACTTCCCAAACACTGAAAAAAGAAGCCAGCATTTGGGTTAACAAAATAACCCAGGATTTTTTAGAGTGTAATATAAATATAGGCAGCCCAGAGCATCTAATAGTTGTGTGAAGTGTGTGAGAAAAAAAATTGCTTTGAAGAAATCGGTGAATTCGAATATGTGGACCAGGCCTGGAAAGTTGGTTGATCAATTAATTGCAGAACGACTCAATATGATGATTAGTTCAAACAAGAACTAAGAAAGAAAAAAAGAGAAGGGAGTGAAATTAGAGTA
>NW_015520928.1:1199-2478 GCF_001515645.1 Sinocyclocheilus grahami | reverse complement strand
CATTACTCCAGTCTTCAGTGTCAAATGATCTAATATGCTGATTTGGTGCTCAGTTATTATCAGTTATTACTGGTGCTCACTTATTAATAATGGTTCTTATTATTAGCAATTGTTTCAGCAACAGTTTTTGCTTCACAGTATTTTTGTGGATACATTTTTTCCAGAATTCTTTGCTGAATAGAAATTTCAATGAATAATGTATCAGTGTTTCCACAAAAATATTAAACTGTTTTCAACACTGTTAGTAGGTCATATTTCTTGAGAGCCAAATCATCATATTAGATTGATTTATGAAGGATCATGTGGTATGGGTGACTGGATTCAAATAGAAAACATTTGAAATTGTAATATTTCCCAATATTACTGTTTTTTACTGTATTTTTTATCAAATTATTTCCACCTTGCCTTGGTGAGCTTAAGACTTTTTTTTCCCCAAAACATAAAAAAATTGAATTATTCCAAACTTTTAACCAATATGTAACACATCTCCAAATCAAGGGTCTCGTATCTATAAGCAAGCAATACTGCAGCAGCATTGATTTTCAATACGCATATTAACTTGTCATACTATATGAGATGTGTGAGTGAGTGCATTATGGCAGCACAGTAACTACCAACTGATGTTTTCTGTCGTTTTGGAGACTACTGATAAACATGTGCCTCATATTCATGCACAATGAGTCTTCATGTGTACCCTATTGTGACAAACGCCTGCTCTCTGTATCCTGATGAGACCCCCGGCAAAATCAACATAAGTGGCAACAGGCAACCAATTTTGATTAATCTATCTCATGCTTGTCTATTTGAATACAAAGCTGTGCAGTTCTTTGTAAAACAATGCAGGTACCCTGAAACTGTTGGGAGAGGGAATTATGGATGTCCAAAACCGAAAGACAAAAACACTTCTGTCAATACAGGAAAGGGGAGGTTTTAAGGTAAAGCAACAGGTAAAGACAGATAAACCCCTGCATCTCTCTCTGGATTGATAAGTCTCTGTCTGGACTATGCATTTTTATTCTTATACTCAAGGGTTTTTGTGGCAAATGCAGTCTAGAGGGGTCTTATAAAAATAGATGACAACAATCATCTATTCTATTCAGTTAAAAACTAAAACGAAAAAAAAAATTAAATGATTAATTGTAATCGGTTGTCTAACAGCAACACTATCAGTTACAGAATAACATCTCTTTTGACTCAAGTGACAGGCTGAACCGTGTCAATAGAAGCGAACGAGTGATAAGTCTGATTCATTTCCGCGAGCCGATTCTTTCCAGTGGTT
>NW_015520928.1:0-508 GCF_001515645.1 Sinocyclocheilus grahami | reverse complement strand
TGTGTGCAGTTCTTGGATTTGTGTGTAAAGTTTTGAAAAAAAGAGTCAACGTTTTGAAAATGTGTGTAAGCAGTTGAAACAAACTGTAATGTAAACATACCTGTACAAAATATTATAATTTTAGTTTCTTGTTGATTTTGTAACAAGCTAAATGCTGATTCAATGCATTTAACAGATTAACTCTGAAAACATCAAATGGAGTTAAGTTACATACACAAGAAACATGTAAATCAACACCCAAATGCAGAGAGGGGCCAACTCATTTCACAAGACCACCGCATGCCGCTGATTTAATGGTATCTTTCTGCAGAGTATTCTTCAAGTTTCCTATTAAAAATGTATCTTTTTATAGTACCTAATTAATAAGGTTGTCTAGTATGATTCATGGAAAATCTAGATTGCTTTTAACTACCTCGATTGCTTTGTCTGTTTTCATGGGTCAAACAACACTTAATTTTGCATAAAATAAATGAAGGCTTATTTAAACAGATGACTCCGATGCATCAAG
>NW_015520927.1:1733-2480 GCF_001515645.1 Sinocyclocheilus grahami | reverse complement strand
CTCACTCACACACTGAATTAAGCTGATCAAATTTGAACACATCCACCACATAATCAGACTTTAGTACCGCCTTTTACTTTGAGATTGATCTGAAGTTCAATACAGATTTAATTAAAATCATAAATAGTTAATAGATAAGAAATGTTTGCATAACTACAGGAAACACTGCATCTAACAATGGTTTGGAAAATAAATAGTTAATTAAAAATAATAATAAATAAAAGCATATACATCAACTCAAATACGGTTATCTAATAAGCATGTGTCCTATTCTGTGTACTAAACTCCTGAAACATTGGTGTCTCTTTGTATATGATATGATGATAGTTTTCTCAAAATAAGTAAAATGCTCATGAAGTGACTCAGAGCAGTTCTAGAGATTATGTTTATGTGTTTATGTACTCATATATTGAGGTGGCAGAGGCTGAAAACACTTTGAGCTTCAGTAGGCCTATGTGTACTAAATGAAACCGCATGTCTGTGCCATTCATTTCCACGAGGGACGGACTGGGGAAAACATTCAGGCCGGGAAATCTCACACTCATACACCCACAACAAATTCTGGACAATCCTATTGTTTGTATGGACCTCACATAAAAAAGGTTTAAATCCTTAGGTTGGGGACATGCAAAATAATTAAAAGTTTTTGCCTTACAAAAATGAACCATGCTTTTATTATAGTAAAAGTACAGTAATCTTTTTTTTCTTTTTTAGCAAATGGATTACCATTTGTATTTATTGTTACTA
>NW_015520927.1:0-1253 GCF_001515645.1 Sinocyclocheilus grahami | reverse complement strand
CTGCCAGGCCACCGGGTTTTCTAGTGATGTGATGCTCAAATACAGTATGTAGAAGCTTTTGTAAAGGAGTTTAGGTACTAGGATTTAGGGAATGTCTGTCTTGAGTCCAGCAGGAGTGTCTGCAAGAACACAGAGTCCAGTGATACGATGCCATACGACCACTTTATCTTTCTATTTAGAAGGCAGAGGATCAGGGAATGTGTGTGGTCTCTAAAACAAGAACAAAAATACAACAGATTCAATCAAATACCAGTTACAACGTCAAAGACACACAATATAAACAAAGGCACCAAACTTGCATTGCTCATGTATACGCGCACACACACCATACAAACATGAGGCAGACTCAGAGTCTCTGGCTGTTGTGCATCAGCAGGCATTAAATCAGGACTCATTAGTACATAGCTGCAGTGATTAGCTAATTAACAAAGGGCATATACAGACCAATGGGTAGCTAATGAAGGACAAAAAGACAGGACTAACAAATGAAATTAAAGCATATTAGAAAAATAAACAAGAATAGGTACAATAACAAATAAACTTCAATACATTGAGAAAGAAAGACTCTTTGATACAGCTTTTATCCCCCAGGTTTCACACTAATGAGCTCGTCTGGTCACTGATGAATTTACTGGTGGCTTTTAGTAATAAACAAGTTTCGTTTAGAACTATTAGTGCCTCTTTGTGTTGGTCTGCTGAATGGATCGACTCTGAATGGATTTGTTGCAGCTGCAGCTCCTCATGATGAGCACTAGATGGAGGCCTTTCTCATTATTGTGCTGCGCTTCCTCACACACACACACACACACAGGAGTTACAATAATAGATCTATTACAGCAGTGTTTTCCTCGTGTAACAGTAGTAGTGATCAGTGAGAAGAGTTCTCCGTATCCCAGACCTCTGTGCCACAGCACGCTCTCAGCGCTAGACTCGCTTCTGCCTGTAGTTCTGCTGTTTTGCACCTGTGCATCTTTCTTGCATTTACAATAAATCAAAACGCACCTCCTCACTATTCAATTTCCAGAGTTCTCACCTTGTTTCGGCGTGATTTACCGCAAGACGCCCGCATTCTCCTCCGCTTTGCTCTTATGGGACATTAACATATGACTCTCTTTCCAAGACTTCTAATAGATCTCCAATACAATTTTCATTTATATAGCCCACTTCATACATGATTTGAGTGTTTTGCCATGATGAAAACCCAGCGACCCAGCCTTGACTTGCGTGAGTTCTCACCGGAGACACACACACAC
>NW_015520926.1:1702-2480 GCF_001515645.1 Sinocyclocheilus grahami | reverse complement strand
TTTCAAGTTCAAGTCCACCGACATTAATCTACTCTCCTGTCTGGTAGATTTGGTGTTATGATTGGCCAGATCGCCTGTCAATCAAACTCCCGGCAAAGTGTGAATTGCTAGAAAAAAAATCAGAACTGCGAGTTTATATCACACAGTTCTGTAAAAAAAGTCAGAATTGTGAACCTTTATTTTTAAGAGTGTAGGGTGTGTGTTGGGTGATGGATTGGTCATCCGCCCAGTGTGTTTCCCTGCCTTCAGCCCAAGATGCTGGGAGAAGCAATTGGAAAATGGATGGATGATATTGGTTTATCATATATAATCGTATTTACAGTTGATATTCTTACATCCTTTTTGTCCTTCCTTCCCAGTTGAACTGGTTGTTTTATGGATTTCACCATGAAGTTGCTAGCTCAAAAGTGTTTTGTATATGAGCTTGAAAGAGAGAAAAAGGTGTGACGTTAGCAAGGCCGTTCATGATAGTTTATGGCTTTGATCTTTGATATAAGTGGAAGCTTTTTTATCTCTAATGCTATCTCTGGATTGCTTGAGTCACTTGTGCTTGTGAGAATACCACTTCTGTAGAATCCGCCAAACAGTAAATTATGTAATTAAAAGCTCTATGTTATTCTCTCTTGCCTTTTTTGATTAGCATTATTCTGACTGCATGTCATGGAAAGTGTGTTTGGGCTGCAGAGCTACGCCCTTATAAGGTTCTGCTGCTTACGTTGCTTCCTATTGAGTGACTGTAGAACTATACAGACACAACACTAAGTCCACCCAGAGAGTG
>NW_015520926.1:0-717 GCF_001515645.1 Sinocyclocheilus grahami | reverse complement strand
TTTTTTTTTTTTTAATATACACCATGCAAACCTAAACTACCAGGGAGAAATTGTAACTTCAGGTGTACAGCTTGACACTGTACCTTCTGTACCTGAACCTTATTTAGCCCTAAAGGGTGCATATTAGTACCTTAGAGGAGTAATATGTTTCCCTACGCTAGTAATATGTACTCTTATGGTACTAATATGCACCCTTTAGGGGCAAAGGAGGTACAAAGGTGTCCCTTTAAGGGGTACTGCCCCGGTGACAAGCTGTTGTACCCCTAAAAGTACAGTTTATGCGCTTTGTTTTTTGTGAATGTACTGTATGTGTCAACTAGTAGCAGAACTAATCTGCTTTGCATCTGTGGTTTGGATGCATCTCTCTGTGCTTCCGTAGTTGAGTATCTCTCAGTGAAGTGTGTTTTGGGGAGTGAATGTTCTTTAGAAACACCAAAAGGGCAGGATGTCTTTCATTAGAAACAGTCGCTTCAAAACATAATATTTCCCAGAAGAAACGTTCTCTTACGTGACTCCCATGAGAATTCCTCCGTTCTTGATCCAAGTAGACAATTGCCACAGTATTCCTTCTTTTCACAGCCTGCAGTAATGACTTCCCTCAAAAACAAGTATGTTTGCTTCTGCCCAGTGTTTAGACCCGCTATAGGAAACAACTGCATCTGTATCTTCATGCACCTGCTCGCAGTAGACGTGACTGCCTGCATTCACTCACAACAC
>NW_015520925.1:1035-2480 GCF_001515645.1 Sinocyclocheilus grahami | reverse complement strand
CACAACTCCCATGATTCCACACTCAGTCATGGCATCATCTAACTATGCCTTTGCCTCCTTGTTTATTTTGAATACTCTAGCGGCGAAAATTACATATTGTGCCTTTAATGGCCTATCTCTTTTCACCAATAGGTGGCGCTGTTATCAAATCGATGTGTTCAGTGTGAGATGACAATGGCACATACAAAGTTTGGTGTGAATATGCCAAAGCTTTGGCAGTGATTTTTGGCCAAACTGTTCAGAAGTTATTAGCGAAAATAGCCATTTTTCATATCTCCCGACCACTAGGTGGCACTGCAGTGAAACTGTGCAGGTAGCCTCAGGTCATAGTTATTATAAAACACATCAAAAACACACCTAAAGTGTTTGACTAATCAACTTGAATTCCATCATTTTTGCAAACATGGTCTAAAGATGATCTGAGCCAATTTTGGTGAAAATCAGACAAACTGTCTAGGACGGGTTAAAAAAAATAAGTTTTTCGTATAATTAAAAATTGCGAAAAATCTTGACCCATAGAAATGTAAATTTTGGTGTCCATTTGACTCAAGAAATCAGAGGAAAACGAATTTCGCTTCTAAACTTTATGGTTCAAAAGTTATTAGCATAAACATGAGTGAACAGTTGGACAAGTGGTGGCGCTAGAGAGTTTGATTTAGAGACTCCAAACTTGCGATGATTAATGTTGAGACTGTCTTCTATCTTTGTGCCAAATTTCATAACTTTCCTACAAGCAGTTTTATGGGCTGCCTTAGACTCCTGAACAGAACCCACTGTTGGTGCTTGGCTCCTAAAAATCAGAAAATGGGTGAATTCCATTTTTTTTCAAAGTGAAAAGGGGCCAGTTGCTCCATATTAAAGCAAACAACTTAATCCCTTAAGGAAATACAAAGTAATTGTCAAAGTGATCAGACATGCACTACTTTACCATTTGAATTCGCCCAATAATTTCTTGCACCGGCCACTGTTGGGAAGAACAAAGGTTTGAGCATGTATGAGGAGAAAGAGTGGCACCTTGTGAATGAAGAGGCGCAGGGCGGTGAAGATGTGTCTGAGGGTGCTGGTGGACTGGTTGATCTGGAAGAACAGCAGGTACGTGTCAAACACTTTTTTCATCAGAGAGTTTTGCCCGTCATCGTGCTGCAACCGTTTCTGCAGAAGAAGAGAAGACAGCAGGAGTTAGTCATCTTGAAGAAAATGCACCATGTGTCCACCAGATGGCTAAATAACCTCCTTACAATCAGAATGAAGTGAACAGTCACAGACAGATTGATTGTGAATACTGCAGTGATTTTTGGCCAAAAGAATACTTTTGCAATCCATCAATTTTTTCACAAGCAGAACAGTGTTCAGGTATTTTAGTGTCAACATTCATTGATATCTAAATTGACATTAAACGAGTTAATGTTGGCATGTGTAGTGTGACATGATCTTGCGTTATTTCT
>NW_015520925.1:0-342 GCF_001515645.1 Sinocyclocheilus grahami | reverse complement strand
GTTATGAAACACGTGCTTTTGCTCAGTTCAGTCATTGTAATTTTGCCCTATGTATCACAGGTTTTCACCGGTGGTTGAGCTGAGTGTTTACCCGTGGTCTCCATCATGTGCAGCAGTTTGGGGTTGGTGAGGGCGTTCTTCCCCCTGATGATGGGCATGGTCTGTGAGCGGGCGTGTCTGTGCCCGTCCTGAGCAGAGAGCATCCTGGGAACAGCAGCAATAACATAATCCTGAGATGTCATGACAATAGCAGAGAAAATGATTCAATTCCCCCATTTTCTCCCTCTATTTCTCCACTTCCTTGCTTGGAACTGCTGGAAATGATTTCAGTGTTTACAGAAA
>NW_015520924.1:1821-2480 GCF_001515645.1 Sinocyclocheilus grahami | reverse complement strand
CACACACACTCACTTATCTTTATGGTTTTGAGATACACAGCCGCTCCTAGCAAACTTAGTGCTTGAATTGAATTAACTCATTATACGTTTTCCGTCAGATAGCTTGATTTCCTATAACTACAGAGCTGTTCCAGGCAGCATGTACAGTACAAGAATGTTCCAGATTATATAATGTGTATTCCGCAGCGTACTTGATTGGTGGTTCAGTGTGTATTTAAAAAATAAATAAATAAAATGAAACCATTTGTGCGCCTGGTTACTGCTGAAGGTTTTCTGGACGTGAAATGCATCCTGTCTGATGAACTGTTGGACAGCTGGCGGAAATCGGATCAGTCGTTTGTTGTAATCGTAGATTAAAGTGCTCTCATCTTGATTGGTGTTCCCACTGTTTTGTATCCGTATTTGCAAATACACACTTCTTAGCCCAATTTTGAAGTTGAGGTCATGAAAATGTCAACTTGAAAGCACCCTAAGCACCAGGTTATAGGGTGGGAAAGCTTACGGAGCATTGACTGTAGAGCTTTCATCCCTTTCGGTGTGGTTACAAGAGCCATAAAATGTCATCTGCTCCAACAAAGTGACCCCTCTGTGCTGTTTTATGGTGTCAGATCACTCTGGCAGCGATCTGCTGTAAGTCAGTCATACCAATATGTGTGTGT
>NW_015520924.1:0-440 GCF_001515645.1 Sinocyclocheilus grahami | reverse complement strand
ACCCCACCTTTAACTGAAATAAAATATAATAAGGCCAACATTGCTCTTTTTTTTTTTTAGTTTAGATAATAAGAAATGAGAAATTAATAAAAAAATATATAGACAAATTAATTACTAAAGCTTTAACTAAGATTAAAGTGAAAATAGAAAATGTTAATATTAACATTAACAATCACTATAATATTATATCAATAACACTAAAATAATTCTATATCATGCATTTAGAAAATAGATGGTGTCATTTTTTTGAATATCATGCAGACTTTAAAGCATAGCTGTGATCCCGATGACAACCTGATGATTAGTTCTTACAAATATGCTTTGCGCTATAAGTTAGAACAGGGAGTTGATCGGCATTCCTGCTTCCAGACCCTCCCAAACTCACAGGCGAGACTGTAAAGTGTCTTGTCCTGGATGAACTCAGCCGACCAGTTCAAGAT
>NW_015520923.1:1993-2483 GCF_001515645.1 Sinocyclocheilus grahami | reverse complement strand
CACATGAACATACGCATTCACACAAGTTTTCAGAAAGAGAGAGAGTGAGGATATAATTAAAGAGAATGAAAATGTGAAATCCCAAGTTTACAGCAATATGTGCAATTGCATAGACCTAAACAACCATCAATCACTTAATTAACCCTTGCATTGAGTTTGCTCAATGAGGTTCAAATTTATATTAAAGGCACCAGTTCAGTAGAATCTGGGGTACTTGCTTTCCTGTGTCCGGGGTTCCCTCAAAACACGAAACTCTCAACGGAAAATAAAACAAACTAAAGAATAGAAGTAAAGTTTGACGAGACTAGGTGGCGTTTCTCCTCATGGTTTTGGAGGAGCTGGCGTGTAAGCCAGAGCACGCTCAAAACTAAAGAAGCATGATTAAAAGCATAGCTCAAAGCTATGTCTAAAAAAGAGGAGAGTAAGAGCAAAGAAGGGGGTTGATGAAGAGAACCAAGAGAGTGATTTGATGGTGTTTCTAGTATTTAAA
>NW_015520923.1:286-560 GCF_001515645.1 Sinocyclocheilus grahami | reverse complement strand
GTTACGCTAAAATTTGGATATTCTACTTGTGGGAAGAAAATGTTTATTGAACGTGTCATCAGTAGATGTGGTTACCTCTGGGTGTAGGTAATGTTGTGTGTGTGTTAATGGTGTAGTGTATGTGTGGTCAGATCTGTTTCAGTCTGTGTTGTCTCCCCCCTTTTCTTGTATGTCAGTGAAGACTGGCTCTCTGCATCCTTGGCTTGGATGAGGGCGTGTCCATGATCTAATGGGGGTCAGTCCAGCAAGGCAGGAAGTTCTTTAGCAGACAGTC
>NW_015520923.1:0-276 GCF_001515645.1 Sinocyclocheilus grahami | reverse complement strand
GCAGACAGTCGGAGCTAGTTTGGCATGGCTGTGTGAAGCTGGGGTGCAAACTTTGTCTCCTATGTTGCATTTCCCTTGTGATGCCTTCTGGTTGTGGCAGACTTTCTGACCTTCTGTGCTTAGGTGGTTGCTGTTGCACAGACAGGAATGTGGTTCTTGGAGTTGGAGTTAACTTGACAGTTTGTTAGTGAACGATGGGTGACTGAGGTGATGTTCTTTAGTACCTCAGAGTTTATCAACAGTTGGCCATGAGAGACTTGCTCGTTCTGGGTGGTT
>NW_015520922.1:2157-2480 GCF_001515645.1 Sinocyclocheilus grahami | reverse complement strand
AGAACAGTCTGGAGGAAATGGCTGGAGGACTCTCCTTTATCTTTTCACTCTGTTTTGTGTGTGTGTGTCTGTGTCTGTGTGTATGTGTGTGAGTGGATAAGAACAAACTAAACTGAAAGTGATGGTCTTTATAAATGCTGCAGACGTGTTTTGGATTGAGAAATGGAGTCCAAATCTCTTATACAGTATGTGCAGAATTTCTTATACTTGCAAGTTGATAACTTTCATCAATCTTTTATCGTCTACTCTGTTTACAACTAGAGCTAGGTGATACAGCTAAAAAAAAAATAATCTCAATATTTTTCAGTCTTGACATAAATTCA
>NW_015520922.1:0-575 GCF_001515645.1 Sinocyclocheilus grahami | reverse complement strand
CATCTCAGAGAACTGCATTTCAAATATGTAAGTGTTCGAAATTAAACTGCTCATTTTGAGCCCAAGCATTAACATACCTTTGATTTGAGGGGGGATCTTATTTCAACTTTCCCCTTGTCTGGTCGAAAGCATTTAGCCCACGGTGTGATTAATAGAATCCGGCACCGTTCAGAAACGACACCGAGATGTTAAAAATACACAGCTGGGAGATAAAGAGGAAACGCGTGTAGCCTGAATGATTCAGAGCACCGTTTTTGCATGAGTTCACTTTCTGAGCAAGAGAGAGAGAGCGCTGGGATGGCTGTGTGCTTCGAGCTTTCTGTAGGCAAACACAGTGATGGAGGCAGAGAAAGCCTGAGAGAAGGATAACGTCTGTGCTAATGTACGATTCCTGCCAGCAGGAGAGAGACCTCGACTAAAAAACACCTCCAAGCATAAATGGGTCTTCTTTAACTATGGGCATGTTTGGCCCTGTGGACTATTAGAAAATCAACAGCTTTAAAACACACTCTCACTAGTTTGCTTTAATTGTCTACTAATAATATCCATACAGTGGACAGACATTTAAAAAAAAT
>NW_015520921.1:2060-2481 GCF_001515645.1 Sinocyclocheilus grahami | reverse complement strand
AAATATAATTTAAGTGCAAATGGTATACATTTATACATTTTAATTGTATTTATTTATTTTTGCTGCGACATGAATTTTGGGGTCATTTTTGTCACTTTGTGGCATTTTTGCCATGAGCAACATCAGCACCTTAATTTCTGACCCTTGTAAAAATGTGTTCCAAATGCTGTTTCTTGTTGTCTTTAAAAAACCTATTGTGCATTTAAACCTTTCCATAGTTAAAGTCTCAGGTGTGTTTGTATGTGTGCATAGACAAAGATTATATAATCTAGTTTAGTAACAGATTCTCTCCCACTCTCCTCTCCTGCCCTTTCCTCTGGGCGCTGGAGTCTCGGCAGCTCTCTGCTGACAGAGTGATTTAATTTTTTTTGGTAGCTAGTGTGTTTTTTTTCCCCTCAGTCCGGGACTTTAGAGCTCAGAG
>NW_015520921.1:0-2020 GCF_001515645.1 Sinocyclocheilus grahami | reverse complement strand
GGGGCGAAAGTACAGGCCTTCTGTTCACCCTCATGCAGCTGGGGGGGAAAAAAAGAAAAACACACACTGAGTCTATTCCCCTCAGACGGCTCTCTCCTACACGCTGCTCTTTCACATTTACATTTGTTTCCTTTATTTTCTTAAGCACACACACTGGCTCATCGGTTGTGGAGTCGGCCATCTTGTTACTCTGTGGGCAGAGATCCATTCCAAAGCAAAAATATTATTAACTTTTCCTCAAAATTCCCAATGCCAAAATCCACCACTCAGAACAGAAGTAATTTTGTCACATACTATTGTTTTCTTATTTGAGCTTTTAGGTCTAGAATCAAAAGATTAAAAGAAAACATTGTATTTTATATAATATTTTAAGCCTCTTTTTAGGGCCATTAAGATTTCTCTGCATTGTTATTCTCTTTTTTATGAATGTAAATTAAATTATTAATATAAATCGGTGTAATTATTGTAATTAGTTACATTAAATTCAGTACAACTTTTTATATATTACCATGATGTATAAATATGTTACAATTTAAATAATATATAATTGTTTTGCATAAAATGTAAAAATTGTCACTGCACAAGATCTTAATGGTCCTAAATAAAGTTGCTTTTATTTTGGGGTGAAAATGTTTGAAATATTTATAATTTATCAATGTTTTGCCAACTTTTTACCTTTGCTTTTAAGTGCTAGAAAATGTGCATAAAACATATGTCACATCTTAGTGACCACAGTCCAGGTGACTGAATGTAATAGTAATGAGTGGGGAAAAAATTGTTCATCAATTTTGTCGTCTTTAGGTGAATGTGGGGAAAATGGACTCACCCATAGAGAAGTGGAATCTTATTATTGGGAATTTGGCGCTGAAACAGGTAAGAGCTTTCAGTAGGGTTACATGTACTGTAGACTGTAAACAAGCAAACGCCATCAGGAACCTTAAATACGTTCACACGGTTATTTTGCATCAGGGTTTTTACCTGGAAAAGATCTTATCAAGATTACGGGTTTCCATATTTACACAGATACTAATAAAACAAAGACGAAGTGTCTGTGTAAGTGTATATATAATAAGTAATTAAAGATAAAATACAAAATAAATGTATCTGTAATATTTACATTTATGTATAACTTATATTATTATATTATTTTTGTAATATTATTTGGCCATTTTATCTTTAAAATATATTTTTTCAAATATATAAAAATTACAAATATAAGAAAATAATTAAAAACTAAATTAAATAAACAAATAATAAAATATCTATTTATATATTTAATAAAATAAAAAAGTATATATATTTTTTTAATAAATGAAACCCGTTGTTATCTCTGTCTGTCTCTCTTTCTCAGGTGCAGGCCACAGTAATAGGGTTCCTGGCAGCAGTAGTGGCTGTTGTACTGGGTTGGATTCCTGAGGGAAAGTTCCAGATCAGTCACGCCGTCTTGCTGTGTTCCAGTAGTGTCGCAACAGCCTTCATAGCATCTCTGCTGCAGGGTCTGTACAGCAGATTAACCTCTAATACTCTTACATGTATTTACTAAAGCGTTTCTTTTCACAACAAATAATGAGCTACATTGTTAAATCACAATACCACATGTACCACAATAGTCATGTTTGTTATTAGTAACGTTTCACATTATGAATGTCCAGTTCCAAGTGAGTAAGGTGAACAATGTCTCTTCTCTTCAGGTATAATAATGGTGGGTGTGATTGTGGGCTCTAAGAAGACAGGCATCAACCCTGATAATGTAGCCACACCCATCGCTGCCAGTTTTGGTGACCTCATCACGCTGGCCATCCTGGCATGGATCAGCCAGGGCCTCTACAACTGCCTAGGTGAGAAAGATGTGTATAAAAAGAAGGGCTCTGTTCCAAACCCTAGTGAGCTGCCTAGCTAGATAGCATTTTTGGCATCATATGTACACTCAAATTCAAAGTATGCTTGTACATAGTAACCTCAAATGAGTTCCATTTCGGTTAGGATGCTGCCTTCGAAGAAAGCCACCTATGTAGACAGC
>NW_015520920.1:2223-2482 GCF_001515645.1 Sinocyclocheilus grahami | reverse complement strand
TGCCACAAATATACCTGTGCTACTTATGACTGGTTTTATGGTTCAAGGTCACATGTCTGTGTAAAACGTGATTTTTTTTTTCTGGATTCATTAATAAATAGAACGTTAGAAAGAAAGTAAACAGACTAAATGGTCTCTAGAACCTAGAGGTGAGATTAATTATCTTTTTGTATATATTATTAGGAATTATTTAATATGAAAACGCAGCTGTGTTGCTAGTTATTTAATACCAGATGTCCTTTTTTGTGCTGCTGAAGTC
>NW_015520920.1:0-508 GCF_001515645.1 Sinocyclocheilus grahami | reverse complement strand
CATAAGTACATTAGCGACATTGGTTAATTTTAACCTGCTTGTTTAAAGTAATGTGTCTGAGAGTTGCCACAAACTCAGCGCCCACATTTAGCATTTTTTAAATTATAAATATAAGTTATTATATTATAATTTGAATTCTAATAGAATTTATAAGGTTTCCACATTTAGCTATTTCAGCTAACTATGTTTTAGTCATCATTATTTTATCTCAAAATAGCCAAACAGAGCTATTATTAAATATTATACCAATGGTTTTTCACGTGTTAGCATATAATTACATTCGCCATTTGTTTTAAGCACATCAGAGCTACACACAGAGCTGCAGATGCTGTTGGTTTTGTCCTTGATAAGGGATCACTGTCAGAACAAACATTTTGTCATGCTACTGAGCTATTTTTCCTACAAAACTTCCTATATGACTGCTCAGATCCATTGATAACTCTATTCTTCCTCACTGTTTATCTCACTCACAGGACCGTTAGCATCTCAACAGCTATTGGAAATTCTT
>NW_015520919.1:19977-20382 GCF_001515645.1 Sinocyclocheilus grahami | reverse complement strand
TGAAATCTAGATTATGTAATCAGATTCCAAAAATTAAGTACTTAAAATGCTCATACTCCGATTACAGTTGCTTTTTATGGATTATGTGAATACATATTGTTCAAACAATGGGAGTGAAGTATTTATAATTTATTAATTCTCTGTAATTCTTCTTTTTCTCTTTTAAATGGTCCTTTCTAAAAAAAAATCCTCCTGTCATACCATTCAGCGTTTGTGACTATATTCACAAATGTCGTGGTAAATTTGCAAACCATGCTTCTGAATATGGGTGAAAAAAAAAGCACCACACAAGCAATTACACTATGTATGAAACAATACTTGTGCAAGTTACTAAACACTGATGTAGCTGTGAAGCACTATGTCTTCATCATTATCCAGTGACCTTCAGTCACTGTTGGTTCTGGA
>NW_015520919.1:2212-2482 GCF_001515645.1 Sinocyclocheilus grahami | reverse complement strand
CTGGAGTAATGATGCTGAAAATTCAGCTTTGATCACAGAAATACTTTTTAAAAATATATTCAAATAGAAAAACGTTGTTTACAATTGTAATAATATTCCACAAATATCACTGTGGTTTACAAATCAAAATGACTTGTAGCGCTTTTCACAGTGCACACAGGATCAAAGCAGCTTTACAGAAAGTCATATTGTTATGTCTGTAGTGCCTTAATGCTTCAACAGAGAGCACTTTTAGGGCATGATGGGATAAATAACGATTCTCTAAATTTA
>NW_015520919.1:0-493 GCF_001515645.1 Sinocyclocheilus grahami | reverse complement strand
CTGAGCACAGCAATGCATCACTGTCAGCGGGACAGTGGCACCTGAATCCCATACACTGCGCCTCTCTCTGACCTCTGACAGCACCCTGGCGTTCCAGAAAAAATAACCAGTCGATAGGACCTTTTCCAGCAAATATGATGTAGATCAAGTGTTGGTGAATTACTCGTGAGGTGGGCACTCAGGAGCCCAGCCCATTTCATTTCAGAGTCAAACTCCTCACTACATCATGCTGCGAGAGATGACATTTATTTTATTTGACGTCTTTGGTAGTGCACTGTCAGTAAAATCATTTTGTGTGTTTTGAGTTCCCATCCATTTAAAGAGTTTGCGAGCTCGGCGCTCAAAGCTACTTTTTCATGTTTGTGGCGCAATCGCTTTTATTTTTTTATTTACTGCACTTTGTTATTCTTTTAGTTATTACCTACAATGCTGGGTATAACTGATTACATGAAATCTAGATTATGTAATCAGATTCCAAAAATTAAGTACTTAA
>NW_015520918.1:2097-2482 GCF_001515645.1 Sinocyclocheilus grahami | reverse complement strand
CATGTATTTATAAGATGGTTTTGAAGAATTTACCTTTCTTTGGTTCATATTTTAAAGGGAATTTTAATGTTGTTTTGAAATAAACCTTTAAAAGTTCACCAGTAGTTGAATTTGAATTCATAGGGGTAGAGTTATTTGCCTAAATAATTAATTGTATCCCTGTCTAATCCTATCAAAGAACTCGCATCTTGAAACATTGAAAGTAGAAGTCTGTCAGTGTTCCATAAAAGTAACAGAAATACAGAAGACTTCAGAAACTTTCATGCTGACTTTTACTTTATCTTGAATTGAAACAAATTCTTATTTACCTCAGAAGATAAGCTTGGATCTTACATCCTTTAGCTTTTAGATGGGACAAGGACAGTGGGGTTCTCTTAAAGACATA
>NW_015520918.1:0-756 GCF_001515645.1 Sinocyclocheilus grahami | reverse complement strand
AAATTTTCAAATCAATCACACAAAATATGACTAACTGACCTCCTGAGAGCACTATTTTGAATTTCAGTTAAAATGCCTAATATACACTGCCTCCAGAGCAAGACGTCGATGGATAGTCATCGACTGTTTCTCAAGAATGCAAAGTGTGTACAACTTGTGTTCTTGATTATTGGAATTGAACTTTGGTGGTTGATGACGTAGTACAAGAACACAAAGACGCAAAAACACTTAATGCCGTGTTCCAGACAAGGTAGGAAGTGAGAATTTCCGAGTTGAAATATACCACTTCCAACCTCAGTGAGTTCCAGTCAATATCACGTCACTTTCATAAAATGTCGCCATGACACAACGAGAGCATTTTGTTTTTGTGTTAATTATGCCAAAAACAGCAAAAATTAACATAAAATACTGCAGTTCGTTTTGAAAACAGCTGACGAAAAGCAAAAATTAAGGTATAATTTTATAAACTTGATGTGTAATGTTTTTAAGTTTGGCACTATGCTCGTTGGAAGCAATGGCGTCAAATGACATGTGTTGCTGAAGTCAGGGTTGATCGATCTGCCCCGAGTTCACAAGTCGATTGTCTGAATTCAAGCAGCTTCTATATGTTATTTCCAAGTAGAAGGTGGGAAAAATCTGAATTTCGAGTTGTCTGGAACACAGCTTAAGAACGCATATAGAGTGGTGGAACTATGACACTTTCAATGTCAGCACCACCATGCTTCCGACAACTTTTTCAAACTTATTTTTAGAAAC
>NW_015520917.1:1733-2482 GCF_001515645.1 Sinocyclocheilus grahami | reverse complement strand
GACATCCATCAAACATGACAAGTGCAATCACTCTATTAATCAATAGTGTCAAATGCAATCTGTACGGCCGTAATTGACCCAGGGCAAACTCATAAACAACACCCAAGACTAATGAATAGGGGTAAAAGTGGCTGGCCATATGTCCCATTTAGTTTATGGAGTAGACAAAATGGTCAGACGAAACATACTAAGCTAATAAGGAGGGAAGAAATATGATATGTATTCATTTTCAGTCAGACTTACAGAAAACCTTGACCTGGGTCTTATTATCAGAAAACCCTAAAGGTCCTGCGGTCACTTGGCAGAAGTAGGTTCTCTCATCTTCCACCATGACTGGGGAGATGGTGAGGGACAAGTCCTCTCCCATGGTTAAGCGATCTGTCATTCCTGTGCCTGCATCAACGCCAAAACCTTGGGAAGACTTGTAAGCAATTTGCTTTCTTGCACCTGCAACTTCCTGAGGATGATGGAAACACATATACATCAACGTAGTACAGCATTTTACATGAAGAAATGCAAAACAAGAAAAAAAAGATATCAAATGAAAAAAGTGGTATATTCTCATAATATGAAGTCATCTATGTGCTTACAATGAGCCAGTGGACCACAATGGGAGAGGCCGGTGCAGAGGTGGCGTAGCTGCAAGGTAGTTTGGCGATTTCTCCTTTAATCACTTCCACCTCTGGGGTCACCTTGACCATGACTGAAGCCAGACATACTGTAAGGAAAAGGGAAAAGAGACAAAAAAA
>NW_015520917.1:0-512 GCF_001515645.1 Sinocyclocheilus grahami | reverse complement strand
GTGTGTGTGTGTGTGTGTGTGTGTGTGTGTGTGTGATATGAGCATGGAGTTGCCTTGTTTAGAAAGATCACAGGAGTAGTGTGGCATCCAGACAGACAATAATCTCTTCTAGGATCCTCCCTCTTCTATAGATGCCTCTAGGCTGATAGACAACACACATAAACACACCTGCTAACAGATTCTCATGACTCCCACTGAACCCAAACAAACAGCTCATGACTACTGTCATGTGTTATACAGTACAGGCTGTCTGAGGGGTTAAAACCAGTTCAGAAGAAACAGTGAAATAAAAAGAGGCAACTTTCCCTTTAAAACCGAATCAAAACAAGACAGGGACCAGAACACACCAGTCAGATCCAGAGCGATTGTTTTAGTAGAACTGCTCTGCATTAGCACTCAGCAAGAATAAAAAATTAGCTTATATGGACAGCACACATCTTAAAGATAGTAAAATAAAAATGATTTGTTTATATGCACTACAACCCATGGAGCTTTGTGTGTGTGTGTGTGTG
>NW_015520916.1:0-2482 GCF_001515645.1 Sinocyclocheilus grahami | reverse complement strand
CCATGAGGAAAGCATTTATGCTAACAATTTGATGACTGTTTTTACTTCCTCGTTTTATCAAGTAATTTGTGCGTGGCACTATATTTTGTTTGGGCGTTAGTTAAAGAGCCAAAAAGCTGCTTTTATTGGTGTGCTTTCAGTGGGGTTCAAAATATTGTGTCAACATTGAAAACTGTTTTGCCTTTAAACCTGGGAATAAGGAGAAAGGTTTACGATTTTCAAACATTTTGTGAAATTCATACAATTTGTGACAGGTCAGAGTTTTCTGTTTCCACTGGAGCATAAGAGCTAAAGAGTGACAAACCCCATACTGAGACATTCTGAAATTAAAGTCCATTTTTCAATTCAAATTTTCGTTCAAATTGTCATGCTGATAATATCATTTGTAATGGGAAAAACTGTATTAAATTAGAAAAATGCAATTTAAGACACTAATGGTTTCAGATTTTGAACCGCATTGACAGTTTCTAATAATAATTCTAATAACCAAACAGAGGACAAACACACAAAGCATTGAAGAAAGACAATGAGTACAGCGCAGAAAAGATAACCATGACCTCCAGTTGCGTCGCATATGCATGAGTGTATCTGTATTTAGCATTTGTTTTGGGTGATAGGCTGGCTCGGTAACTGAGCTATCTGAGAAGAGATGTTCCTGAAATTTCTTGACATAAAAAAATCAGACCCGGCAGCCAACAAAAAACACTTATCAAGAAGAAAACAAACTGTTTGCACTGCTAGTAATATGGTTTTCAGACATAATCTGGATAATCTGCACGTAAAGCCATTCTGACAGATAGATTAGGTTTCCAAATAAGGAAAAGGCTATGGCTTCTGTCCAAAAACAATGCAAATAAAGTGGTGTTGATGCATAAATTTGGCTAGTATACTTAAACTTATGCAACATACAAATGTTGTTATATTTGAATGGACATACAGTACAGTACAATACAATGCATATATAAATATATATACACATAGAAAAAGTAGATGTAAGATGTTTTGCTTGAACGGCCACACGTTAGTCTTTGAGAGACAAAAAAAGGTCCCGTTGTAACCACCCAGGCACTGGCCCATGAAATGGTTTTGGATTTTGGTTCCTCGGACAGAGGCCTGCACTCAAGGGGTGAATTCAGAAGTGGTGGAAGAAAAAGGAGCACAATCACTTCTGTGTAATTTATCTCTGTAAAAGAAAGAAAAAAAAGGGAAAAAACACCAGACAGAACACAAACAAAACAAGACAATAAAGTGGTTTGGTCTCAAAACCATTGATCATAAAATCCATTAAGATTTGACAGTGCACCAGATTGGAACTAGGGCAGTGAGCTTTCTTCACCTAGAGATGGAGCAATATGGGGAAAAAAGAAAACCGGAGGTATAATTGGATTAAAAGGCAATCAAGCTACTCTAAGATTAATTGATTTCTTTATTATTGGCCACAACATTTTGAGTGGAAGCGATATCTGTTTTGCATATCCACCATAAATCGGAGCAGATAATTATGAAGAACACATTGAGATGCTTTGAAGAAGAAACTTACCTTGAAGTAATTTCACAGTGTCCCTCTTTCAGTTGTCCAGCCATGAGACCCGTCGCCCATAGTCTAGGCTGCCATCTGAGCTCTGTTAAGTATTTAACATCCAGAACATTAGCACAAAAGCCACAGGACAATCCATTCGTCATGTCTCCTCAAAGGAATTCATTATGGATGTACCAAAGGTTCTGTACAAAGACTCCCATCGTTTTCTCATCTCTACTAAGAAGCCTATTTCAGGGCACAATTAATCACACAAGTGTTTTGTTCTCATCCAGCACAGGTGCTTTGGTTTGTTGTGTCAGTGGATGACCGTAATTAAGCACTCAAGTTTACTAAAACTGAAAAGAACTGAAAGACTACCAACTAAATGTATGTAAATGTATACCTGGGTACAATGAAATATGTCAACCAAAATTTGGCTATGCAGTTCATACCACAGAGGATTTCACTGCTTTCACTTATGAAATTATGCACTGCAATTAGTTTAGGATTCAATAAATGTGTGCTCAAAGGTGTGTGTATGGCTATTTTACAATGGCTTTGAATGTGGCTTATCCAATCAGAATTTAGAGTGAAAATTACCACCTTATATCTTACAATATTCATTTATAGTGTTACATACAGTATAAACTATGCATATTATGAATAATTGTATCTTTTGTTTACATGCATAAAAGTCCAAAATAAAAAAGGGCATAATAATAATAATAATAAAATATTACTGTTTAATTATGAAGTATTTAATTAACTGGATTATTCAAAATATGAATTAACAAATATACACTTTATCATAATTTATAATAACATATAAACATAAATAAAATTATACCTAATTACAAATATATAAATAAATATTTTTATATTTTTATATCACATAACCAATGGCAGTATGACCTTACATCATGGCATGAGATAATTTATAATAAATATCTATATATAAATTGG
>NW_015520915.1:2217-2482 GCF_001515645.1 Sinocyclocheilus grahami | reverse complement strand
TTTCTGCATCTATGAGCTGCACAAAAGATCTTTTTCAGTTCCCCATCATGTTTCTCTCTCCTGTTGCTAAGAATGGCAAAAGGGCTCTATTTTTGGAGGACCACCTCAAAACGGTGGGATAAGGAGCCCAAGGGACATGGCTGTGGGGTGTGGTATTTCAGATTTTATTTGGTAAGCGACTTACAGACGTAAGTGAGTGTTTTATCTGTAACTCTCAAACGCATACCATTTAACTCCAATCTCAAAACCCTTAGATGCACAGCAA
>NW_015520915.1:0-599 GCF_001515645.1 Sinocyclocheilus grahami | reverse complement strand
GACCTATTGATTTGAAGCCTGGAGACAAATGACGAAGATTGTTGGCTATTTACAAGCCTCTCTGAGATTCCACAAATTCCACAGATAGTGTTTTTGCACAATACCCAGGAGCTCAAACTAAAATAAAGGGAGTAGGCTACTTGAAACTCATCTTTGGGAGTATTACTTGCATTGCACCACGCATCAGTCTCCTCTTTTGTCTAAAGAGTATAGGCCTATCACAATCTTTTACGGTACTTAGGCTATGTATTTTTTAAACCACTGTACTTGTTTCGTATGCACACTGCTGCTAGAGAAAAAAAGTAAAAAAAGACCAATGTGTTAATTTTCTTACACGTGCAAAAACCAGTCCGTTGTTATACGGTGATGCTCGTGGTGGCGCCATTCAGCTAGAGCAGGTCTGTGACAGAATATTGTCAGAAAGGAATGAATGTACTACACATTTTCGACACTGAGGTGCAGCAAAACACCCCGTCCCTGTAGAATGTCTTCCTTTTTAACGACTGTACAGCCTTGTGGGTAAGGTTCAACTTGGCTACAAGCAGAAATGCGTGCTTTAAAGCAGCACTATGTAACTTTTTCTGTTCAAAATTTGCAAA
>NW_015520914.1:0-2482 GCF_001515645.1 Sinocyclocheilus grahami | reverse complement strand
TTGTTGTCATACATAATCACAGCGTACAGTAAAACAATCAGACAGGTGATCACACAGCATATGCGGCGCCTTAACATCTCAGCAGCGGGAAAACCCGTTAAGCGCATTGAGTCGCGCCTCCAATCCACCATAACACACATACAAGTCCGTGTTACACTTAGCCTACTTGTTTATCGAAAGTTACACCTATTCTTGAATTATAACTTAACCTCATTACCTGTTACTTTAACCGGTTTCAGATGCACTTCAAGTGTACCAGTTACAAACCAGAAGCATATATACACAGGTATACAATAAATAGAAGACAGAGCAATAACAAGAAAACAGACAAATATTTAAAGGTCCCAAACACTTACCTCGCACGCACAGCAGCGACATTGCTGAGATTTTAGTCCAACACAGCACGTTTGTGACTTGATCACCACCTGTGGCATTTGCCACTTTATTTTCTCCACTTTCGAAATTATATTTGAGGTTGCGAGGAACACTCGTAGATGTTTACATTTATCATAAAACTAAGAGTGAAGTACCGACTGTGTTTGCAACGCGTCAGGAGAACTGTTCGGCGTCCCCATGGCGTTAGTGACATGTGCATGAGCCAATCATCTTCAACTAACGGAGAATGTAGGCGGGTCTAAAAGGTGATGCGTCGAATAACGTGTTGTACGCGCGCAGGTGTGTAAATCGCTCTTAAACCCGCATCATCTACAGCATCTGTATCAGTATAATCCTATAAAACAAACAAAGCCCTATGCTTTTAACAAATAGCTGCGGGTTTGAATTGTATTCAACTTAATTGTGTAAAATAAGAAATGGTGCAGCTGGATTTGAGACGAGAACAATGTGCAGCTTCTTACAATTACTGAAAAGGGAAAGAAATAACACCAAAAACGAACCATAATATTTAATTGCCACTGATTTAATCGCATCTTAAGTGCAACAAACTAACATCGATCTGTGGTGCAGTCTGAAGGACTTGCTATACCTGATGCTTCTGTGGTACAATCGCGCTTTCTAGCGGTGAGCATGTGCTGCTTCATTAAAAAACTGTCTAAATATGAATTTACATTCACATTTGTTTCAAAGTAACCGTGAACCTGAACGCTCTACTATTCCTGATTTAAATGAAAGCTTCACATGAGCGACACAAGCAGCAGCATATGAAGATGCAAATGCTTGTACAGGATCTATGAAAAGGACACTAAACGTTTAGTTATCATAATATGTGGTTTAAACTTAAACCTATTGTTGTTGAGTGTAATTGTTATTCAGTTAATAGAAATTCAGCCTTCAGGTCTGATGGATTTAAGTTAGGGCCTACATGGCTGTCGACAGATAAAAAATGTGAACTGGAAATATGATTTGGCAGGGTTCTTAGGAAAACGTAGACTTTTCTGATTTGGCACTGATTATAAATTAATATCTTTGTTTCTGTTTTGTTTTTGTTTTTGACATTTTTCTTCAGAATCATTCCATAGGGCAAACTTTCCCTTTGTAGCCTAATCTGAACACTAGAGTTATTACAGTTTATTTGAGCTATGCGAGTAAACGTGTTTATTTTCGATTCATATATTTCAGTTGCTTAAATTAGTCTAGAAAATATTAATTTACCAGTTAATCTAAATATGATTAGCGCAGCGTTACATAAACCCTAGTTTGTCCTGTCGTTGTCTATACGTTTCCCCACCAAAGCGGAGTAAAAGGAACAACTTGCACGTGTACGAGGGCGTGGCTTGCTAAGACGTTGTCTGCCACGCAACCAATGGGAATCTTTTTCGTCGAAATATATTACTATTATTCAAATATATTCAAATAACGCATTAGTACGCAACTGTCATTGGTTCGCAGACGAGAAAGCGACCAATCGCTTAAATGACAGCCCTTCAGCTGTTCGAACGTCCCTCCCCCTAGTTATTTTTCAGCAAATCCCGGAAGTATTGTTTTTAAAGGGACAGAATAATTTCATGGGCGAGGGCTTTGGACCAAGAGCCCAGCAGAAAATAGCAAAGGCCCGTTGGCAGAGTTGCCTATAGGACGTGGAAAGGAGAAGAAAGGCAATCAAAACAGCTTTGTCGACATTTGGAAAGCAGGATCTTGTATCCTCATCGGTCAGATATATCTTCGTTACACTGTGGGATTTCAACGCAGATAGTTTGACTTCGATTACACTGAAGATCTGGAGATCCTGTCTGCTGTCTAAAATAGGATCAAACTCTTCCTCCAGATATGAAGGGAATGTTAGTTTCCTGACTGCTGCAGCCCTTGTTATTGTCATCGTTATATGTTTGCTGTGGGTGAGTTCTCTTTGTGCTGCCATCCTCCTTTAGATCACTCTCATTTCACCTATATAGAGTATATATAACTCATTTCACATATATAGAATAAGTCTCTGGGATCAGAGATTATAATAATGAAGGATGGATTCTTAATTTAAAGTTACAATGTACCTAAACATTTCATTTATCAATCATATATATATATA
>NW_015520913.1:1929-2483 GCF_001515645.1 Sinocyclocheilus grahami | reverse complement strand
CACAGCATGTCTCTCCAGCAATCGTGTAGTTTATAAAGAAATGCATAAATACCTTTAGACTTAGGCTATAGGCTATAAGTCAGTATTGCCGAGTTGACAAGCCAATACGACATCAACGGTAGGCCTGCTGTAAACTGTAGCCTATATGTCACAGAGCCATATAGACTCAAGAGGGGACAACAAATGTGAAAACTTGTATGTATATTTGTGCATAGACTATTTAGATGTTATAATGTAAACACGTAGTCACACAATTCAAATGGCAACATTGTCTTTATTGCTTCATTAACATCAGTACGAAGTTTCTAAATGATGTGAACATATAAACTTAACACCCACAGTGGTGGACACAAAGAACATTTGTCGTATAATGACAGCTTTACAACTAAATAATACAAAATATTTCTCTCTTGTAATCGTATGTATCTTAATTGACTTAGACTTGACTTTTTTTGAAGGCGAGTATAAATTGTCCTCCACAATATTTGGAGACTTTTATTATTAGCCTGTTATTATTATTAACTATATTTAAGCAATAGGCTATTTATTTAAAT
>NW_015520913.1:0-384 GCF_001515645.1 Sinocyclocheilus grahami | reverse complement strand
ATGGTGGTACATCAAAACCACCACTAGGTGGTGACCAACCACTTTGCTGACTGCATAAGCAGGTTCGTTTGTTCAAGCTATCCTATCAATGTAACAGATGCTGGAATGTGAACTGAAATGGAAAGGAATCATTCCAGATCCTACAGATTCCAGATCATTTTTTATTTTTCATAGCAATGACATTATACAGAAAATGGTCTTGTCAGGTTGTTTGAAACATCTGCAGTACCAGAATGTGTAGAGCTCTTGGTTTTGCTAATGTCACTTGCATGCTGAATTTCTGAAAATGTGAAGTGTTTAGTTTTCCGTTATAATCTGTTTTTATATATAATTGAATGTGTTGTTTGTGTAGACTGTTTCACTTGTTTTGAATAATTGATTTAA
>NW_015520912.1:0-2483 GCF_001515645.1 Sinocyclocheilus grahami | reverse complement strand
CAGATGTACGATGTAAGTAAGAGATTCATTTCTCAGTGTATACAGTGTATGGCCAATCAGAGGCGTTCAGATGAGTCATCATTGAAACAGATCAGTTTTGTTGAGTGTGCGCGCGTTCGCTGACTGAATTCCGGACTCTTGCGAATTCTCTCATCATAAACAACAAAGCGCAGATGTACGATGTAAGTAAGAGATTCATTTCTCAGTGTATACAGCTTCAGTGATTATAACGATAGTTTTTTCGGGGGGTTTTTTTGAGAGTGCTTAAACTCGCGATAGATCAATGTTAGTGATAATTTCACTTTCTAATATATAATTTATTCGCTGTTTGAATAACCGTGGAAAGGAAACGTTATATAATTATCCATTTCTAACGTTTTTATTAAATTGTAATCACGTTAAATACAAATTCAGTCCCATTAAACATTTTTTTAGCCTACATGACACCCATGTCTGGTTCTTGCCTAAAAAGAGGGGTTTATGATGTTTACTGCATTTGGCTGCTTTTAGCCTTACCCTGGAGTTGGTTCACCCTCCGCCGATGTCAACAGCATGTGTGGCATGATGTCAGGTACCACAAAAGATCATTTCAACTCCTACTTCAGTTCGTAAAAACTACTATCATGTTTATAGTCATGCGTTTACAATAGAAGCCTACAGGGTAGGACCTAAATAAGGAGGTCCTTCTTTTTTGCTTTTTTAAAAGAGAATTTCAAGAAACTTTAAACGAAGAAAGTTTTTTGATTACCAACCTTAGGGGGAGCTCAAACTGAAATGTATATGATTGATTGAATAATTGATTTAGTAGTTTTCTAGAAGTTTTATAATTTCATTAACCAAAATGTGGGACATAATTTGGTAACACTTTAGATTAGGGAACACATATTCCACTATTAACGAAGAGTTTTCCCTCAGTATAAACTGCTGCTTTAATAGTTAGTAAAGTAGTTGTTAGTAGTTTTGGTATTGGGTCAGGTTAAGGCATCTAGAAAGCACTGTAAAAAAAAAAAATTTAAAAAAAGTCAGAAATTTACAGTAAATTTTTACAGTAGTTTTGTTATTTTAAATGATATCCAAAACTCTGTAAATTTACAAACAATATCTGTAAATTAACAACTTGACTGTTGTTTTAAGTATTATTCCATTAATGACAAATTATAGTAATTCTCATTTTTTTATACAGGAAATTTACTGTATTATTGATACAGTGTTTTTTTCTGTTTTCTTAAATTACGTACAAATTTACGTAAAATAACAAAAAATAATCTGTAATTACATATGTAGCTCATTGTATTAAAGGTTTATGTCTAACTAACAATTTAATATTCTTCTTTGTAATTTTAAAGTAAATCTTATTCGTTTTATATTTAGGTGTAATTTTACACTCTGCCATGCTTAACACAAATACCGCAAACTGCTTTCATTAAGTCAAACAATGCCTATCTGCTTTTAAAGAGTACAAAGCTGCACTGCTCTCCAGGTTGAAACTTTCAGGCCTCTGCCCACACACCAGATCCGAACTGCTTTACAAAAGATATTGTGAACAGAGATGAGAAAAGCACACATATTTTTTTACAAGCTCAAAATCCCCCCAATCACCTTTAACAAACAAACTTATATGGCATACAACCATCTTAAAATATTGGTCATATGCTATATGATCAGAATGTGCATTTATTTGGAGTATGTGAGAGAGACATTTGAACAGAAAAAGCAGAACATGTAGACAAGGGTCTGAAAGTACTGGAATGTATCCCAGCATGCACTATATGCCAAATATGAATAATGTAGAATCCTCAATTTGTCAAATGAGCATGTCTTTGTATTAAGGAAACACATTGCTGTGAGGTGACAGGACTAAACAAGCATAGTGTTGAAATGAATGACAATACATGCTTTATCAAATTGCTCAATTATTGTTGAATTAGTCGGACAGCAAGGACAACATTGCTCATGACGGAACATCGCTCTGGCTTAGAGCCAATCCATACATTGTCTTTACTTACGGTCATGCAGAATAAGATATTAATATGAGCTTTATACATACTAATAAACAGACAATATGCTAATAAGCATCTAATAGGGAATGGCATTTCCTAATCTAAAGTGTTATATCCACCAAAATTTGTAGTTAGCCTGCAAACTAGATTTCTGTGATTTTATTTTTCACCACTAGACATTAAAATTAAGAAAAAACGGAAGAAATTAAAACTATTTTAGTTAGGCTGATTAAGTCGACTGTCAGTATAAGGACTTGCTAATTTGGGAATAAATGTTGTTTAATGGCTGATAAACTTTTATGCAGAAAATGAGGAAAAAACTAGTTTGATAACTTTTCATTAAAAAACTGCAGCACTGAATGTTTTAGCCTACACTATGATAGGTGTAACAAGTTTTGCACAATTAGTTTGTCCTTTATAATTTATAGGGGTCAAGACCTGAGTGGGACTGAATCAGGATTTTGTTCACGGTAACATTACAAA
>NW_015520911.1:2108-2483 GCF_001515645.1 Sinocyclocheilus grahami | reverse complement strand
GAGCCATCGGTTTAACCAATAACACATCCAATATTCCAGCCATACAATTGAATCCCCAAACATTGTTTGAAGGGCATTAGGGAAATAACAAATGCAGTGCAATTTAGTTAAGGATTCTCGAAATGTCACGTCCTGAAAGCAATAACTCCATCAAGCCCATTGGTAATAATGAACATCTCTCATGTCTCCATTGACACATAACCGGTCACAGCGATCTGCGTTTGTAAATAGACGTGTGCCATCCTCCAGAGAGTTTCAAGATTTATGAGCATTCGGCGTGCAAAGGGTTAAATAATAGTTCACCTGAAACAAATATTCCGTCAGTATTTTCACACATTCAATGAAAAAATGATCTTCTTCCTCAGTATTTTTTGT
>NW_015520911.1:0-230 GCF_001515645.1 Sinocyclocheilus grahami | reverse complement strand
TTTTTCGATATTATTTTTAATAATTATTTTAATTTATTATAACTGATTTTATATCATTCTTTAATAATATAATATTGTATTATTGCTCATTGTCTGTTGTCTTAGTTGCAATGCATTCTGTGAAGAACCTGAAGTACCCTTTACTTAGCTTGCAAGAAGAAGGCAACATGAGTCTTTGTGTCGTATTTGTGTTGTCTTAAAATGCTGTCTAGGTAGGCAGCTCGTTGGGT
>NW_015520910.1:1912-2483 GCF_001515645.1 Sinocyclocheilus grahami | reverse complement strand
CTAACATATATAAGGTTTTGCTGAATTGTGTGAATGATTTGAAATACTGTTAGAAACGTCAGTTTGCAAGTGTGTGCAAGAACCCACATCATAGCTGTGATTGAGTTTCATAAGTTTCAGCTACATTTATATTTGCCAGGTGCTTTTATCGAAAGCGAATTATATCTAATGTTTAACCACTATACAGACTTCAGAGTCAATGGCAAATTCCAGAAGAACTGGCTGAGGTTAGGCTGCTCTCAGCAGGTTCATGAGTGCTGAATGGCCGCTGGCGGCATGGAGCTCACATCTCCGAAAACATCGAAGCAAATTTTTAAATAAACGTTATCTTCATTAACAAACTGCATATTTGAAGTCTAAACAAGTACATTCTTGCATTAAAAAAAATCTTAAACCTACATTCTGTGACACAAAAACAAACGGAGTGATACAAACGGTGAAATGGTCGGATCTCTGTTTTCACTAGAATATCGCACTCCTGGAAAAGGCTCTCAGCAAATAAGATTTGAGGACCAGAAAGAACTGTTGTGTGTGTGTGTGTGTGTTTGTGTGTGTGTGTATATATATATAT
>NW_015520910.1:0-903 GCF_001515645.1 Sinocyclocheilus grahami | reverse complement strand
CCTGTGTCCATCCTGTCACACTAGAGAGGGGAGATCACATTTAAATAAGTGTTAATGAACCGATGGTGCAAGTAAAACGTCATTGTGGTGTTTAAAGGATAATGTGATTTTTAACATCTATTGTGCCCCTGTACCCTTTGGTATAAAAACCCCAAGGTCATCGAGGACTGGTTGTCTGAGTAATAAGATTAGGAAAAGGCCTATAGGGAAATTTAATTTATACAATAACTCCATAGGGAAAGCATGCTTGCAGTAAAAATGTTTCCTTGCATAATAGAGAGTTTGACCTGTGGCCGAGACAGCATCCTACTGCAGTTGCATTACCCCAAAATGCAAATGTGCTACACTGAACTATTTGTATCATACTGTAGTGAACTACCCTTTTAGTGCATAAATTGTAGTATTACTACAGTAATGTCTGCAAATGTATGTAACAGAGAATACAACATGGCAACACTCTTTCCTAAATGCTTGTACAGGAGAGTGGCTTTTTGTCTCAAGGGATCCTTGCTCTGATTCTTTATTCACCAAGGAATACTCAGAAAGGGGGCCTGAAAAAGGTGTTACAGCCTTGATGAAAAATATTGTGGGACATTATTGAAGCCAGATACTAAATCACTGTACTTTGCCATTACATAGTTATTTGGTCTGCTCTGGTTGGATATTTTGTCAATATTTTAGCACTTTTGCACCATGCTGGCCTAGATAGAGCAGCATTAAATTAACACAACAGTTTACCAAGGTTTCTTCTCCAGAAGCCTTTTCAAAAGTTTGCTGTGCTTCAGTGTTTGTTTGCAGGCTTGGACCTGTGGCTTTTATTGCAGGTGTATTAAGAAAGATCAACAAAGCATTGTACAGTAACTGCCAAAGAGGGAGAAAGGAGTGTAAAGAGAGAGAGAGAGA
>NW_015520909.1:2101-2483 GCF_001515645.1 Sinocyclocheilus grahami | reverse complement strand
GAGAAAGGAAAAATTTTAATCGCATCATATGACCCCTTTAATGTTGAGCAACACAAAATAGTTGTGAAAACTAAATCCAAAAATCCTAAATCTAAAACTAAATCTAAAAACAAAATCACCCCAAAATCCAGAAAATAAATGTGTGTTATTGTTGTAATAATTGATTTAGATCTGTCGTAAGGAGATTCGAACACTTGTGTTATTTGAGTATGATGCAATGCAATAATCTGAATATGACAAAGTATTGGCCAGTTAATTAGTTTGTAGAGTTTTTCAGTTGTTGATGCTGATATATAGAGAGCAGCATGTCTAATGATGACATGTGTGTGTGTATGTGTGTGTGTGTGTGTGTGTGTGTGTGAGCTTGAGTGTGTGTGTGTGT
>NW_015520909.1:0-1898 GCF_001515645.1 Sinocyclocheilus grahami | reverse complement strand
AGAACAGCTTTGTCATGGAAGTTAGTTATTCATCATGTATGATATAATAATAAAATAATAAAATAATTTCAGCCTTTGAAAGATTGTTTAATTTTTCGTTTTTAAATTTTTTGTGACAGACTGATATATAGTGGCCTAGGATGATATTTAGCTCTCTACTTGGTTTGTGAACTTTTTATTTTATATTTATTTCGAATTTTGAGTAAATATTGTCAAATTACTGTCACAAATATGTGCACGACTCATTTACAAAAAGCAATCATCTATGCATGAATTGAAAAAATGTATCACTCAAATGCAATATTGCTTTGGATATTTATTTAAATTTATTTTATTATATATTATATATAAAACAATATTGTTTAAACCTTGTTTACAAATAAATTTATTGTTTCATTAATTAAATAAATAATAATTAAATTTAATTGGTTGTCATTGTACAGTATAAAAGCAAAATTTAATGATTAAAATAATATCTGAAAAATAATTATTAATAATGCACTTTTTCAGTGTATTTTGTTTGCATAGTCCTTTTCATAATAAATTCTGGTCCAAAGCAACCTATTATTTTTCTCTTAAATTTTCTGTTTAATATTATGTGAAATTACTCTCCACAAATATGTGCATTACTCGTTTGCAAAAAACGTTCATCAGTTCATGAACTGAAAAAATGTATGCTATATCGCTTTGGATAAAAGCGCCTGCCAAATGCATAAATGTAAATTATAGAATTTGATGTGAAACATGCTACTTCAGTAATTATAGATCACTGAGCCAATGCGAAGAATTTATCAAAGAATATGAATGACGACTGACAAAGAGAGGAATGTTTCTAGCAGGTTTGTTATCAGCTTGAGACTGTATGTGAGATGATCTGGAGAAACATCACAATAGAGCAGAAATCTAAAGCCCTGGAGCAAACAGAGGCAGATTATGGGAGCTTCTCCTCTTTCTTCTCCACTCAGCCATCATTAAGCGTATCTAAAACAGCTTAAACCTTAAAACTGGAGGTGAAACTCTGAATATGTTCACAGAAAATCTGGCAGACTGCTAACCAGTCCAAGTTATTGACTAATACCGACTAATCCCATTTTCATGAACATTCATTTGAATCAAATTTAACATGATCGATTCAGTAATCATGAATCAAACTGATTAATTATGACCAATTTAGCCTGAATCAAATTGATATGACAATCAATTTGAATCTAATTTAGTATGTTCCATATAACTTGAACCAAATTTATATGACTGCATCAGTTTGATTCAGATTCACTTTGCTCAGTCTGTCCTGAATCAAACTGATATGACTGAATCAATTGAATTGAATGTAATATTTACACTTTTTGTGAACACACTGATTCAGGCTGTGTTTGTCAGGACAGTGTCATGATGGGTAAAGCAGACAGACGTACAGTGTGAAGGTGAGACGGGAGGTTTTGGGGTGAGACAGGGGTGATTAGAATTCATCCCACACTGCAACAAAAGGAGGAATGAAAAAGGGAGAATGCAGAAGGAGGAGAAAGTGAAAGGATTGTACAGCTTCTCCCTAAATCACGGCCTTTGACTCACGGCACAATCGCAGCGGAGAGGAGGGGCGAGTGCAACCCGAAACACACTCAGAGAGAGCGAGAGACAGAGACACACACACCACACAAACACACACCACACACACACACACACACACCAACACCAACACCACACAAACACACACCACACAAACACACACACACACACACACCACACAAACACACACACACACACCACACACCACACACACACACCAACACCACATACACACCACACACACACCACAAACACACACACACCACACACACACACACACCACACAAACACACACCACACACACACACCACACACACGCACCAACACCAACA
>NW_015520908.1:1459-2484 GCF_001515645.1 Sinocyclocheilus grahami | reverse complement strand
CTATGGCATCGTGAAGCACCTTTATTTTTAAGAGTGTATGTGGTTTATTTTATATTAATATACATGTAAAAAAAAGTAAATAAATTCAATAAATTAAATCATAAAAGAAAGGAAGACAATTACTATATTATAATTAATAAATAGATTGCAGCTAAAAAATATGAAATATAAGAAATAATGTATGTGGAATTTTACTTTACTTGAAAATTTAAATTGATTAGTTCATCAAAAAAGCCATATGTTTGTGGCATTCTGTCATAAACTTAATTTTGAATTTATCCAATGAGAGGCTTGTTTTAACCAATGATAATAGACGCCTTAAAAAGTGACAACAAACGGGACCTCATCTTACCCTGCAAAATGTAGATGGGATGTATTCTGTTGCAGGAGTGAGAGGGAAGAGTTCAAATAAAAGAAAGAGAGAGAACACATTTAATATTGATGTGGGAATCTGGGATGTTGGGAATCTGACATCATAAGATAAGAATGCCAAGTGCAGGAGAGCTGGGAGGGGAATGACAGGATGAGAGGAGAGAGTGAACCTGAAATGGATGACAGAAGGAAAAAAGAGATAGACAGAGCTATTCTAGGAGATTTTTAGACACAAAGTTTCCTGTTCTCTAAGCAAGCCGTGACATGCGCACACACGCATAAATTGCAAAACTCTTCCAAAATGTGACTCTAAAATAGCAACACAAACAACAAACATATCAGAAAAGTTACCGAAACTTCCTCAGCTATTGCTACAGTCTGCAGCACCACTGTCAGGGTCCTCTTGATTAAAATGCAACAAACTGAGCTAAATTAATTATTTAATGGTTAGGTTTTAAACAGCTCTGTCTTAAATCGATTCCTTACATTTACTGCACACACTTCAAAAGAGTGCACATGAATCATTAATGCATTAATAAGCCAAAGAAGCAGCTTCATAATGGCATCATAGTTCTGATGCTTCCCGTCAGTTTGGAGATGCAGTGCACGCTGTCATAAGAGCCAAAAATGGTTTATTTTGAATAATCTGTGTT
>NW_015520908.1:0-428 GCF_001515645.1 Sinocyclocheilus grahami | reverse complement strand
TTTTTAGCATTATTCATGTTAAAATATGCTGCTTCAATAAATGATAGGGTTAACATATTTATAGTTTGTTATTCCACAACACTCTGGATAAGCTTTATAATCTATAAACATCAGAAAAACATATACATAAAAAAACATTTTTCTCTCTCTAATGTTTCTAACTAATCAAAAATGCCATAAAATATATTTCTGCATAATTTGTCATTTTTCATTGGCAGTTTTCTTGAATAACTGAAGTGCATAAGGGAAATATATCTAAAATATACACCAACAAATATTTGTAACTTGTAAATACCAACATCAGCCACTAGGAATGGGTGTTTCTGCCAAGATTACAACTGGCATCACTTCTATGGCCTGCACTAATCCAGATGCTGTGTCTGGATACTAGTGGCATTGGAAAATTGCCATTGGCTTTCAGAAAAAAA
>NW_015520907.1:2059-2484 GCF_001515645.1 Sinocyclocheilus grahami | reverse complement strand
CGTCGGTCACAGTGATTTAGCCCTAATTTAGTGTTAAAAGGAGCTTGTGAAATATCCCCACTAATTCCTCTGACACGATATAAAAATCCCATTCAAATGCTTGCCCGATTGATATGGCATAAAAAAGCATTTTTCCCCTTCTCAGTCAATCGATGAAGAGGCAGGAGCTGACATTTGCTGAAACTAGGCTGAGAGACTCATCATACTGGATGGTTCTTTCATTCTACATTTAAAGAGACACTCCACCTCTTTAACGAGACACTTAACATCAGATTCATTAGATCCATTATGATGCTCTTATTTGCTATATTTTCTTTTTTCATGGTCTGTGGTTTAAAAAAAAAAAAAAGCTCTAAAGAAAAGACATTTTGGTAAATTTCTTTGGAAGGGTTTTATATACATAAAAAAAACATAGTGAGTGTACT
>NW_015520907.1:0-378 GCF_001515645.1 Sinocyclocheilus grahami | reverse complement strand
TCCAACCATGACCTCCTGGGTTCAATTTAGGATGTGGTGAACACACATAAAGATGTACACTTATATTAGCACGATAGAGAAGTCAATTAAGAAACTGCTTCTAGAATCCAATTAAAAGTCTTTAGACAATTTCACACCCCCCCCAAACCCCTCACCTAGACACCCAACCCTTAGTAATGAAGACGGGAAGAAGCACGAGGGGGCTCTAAATGGGCTTTCTAAAGGATTGTTTGTCTTTTTTATTGTCTTAAGAGCATGGAACAAGTATTATTGACTTTCGATTTAAATGAAAAGTTTCTTGTTTTTTTCCCCTTTTCCCCACATTTCTACAGGGTGTCAAGACATCGGCCCGAGAAAAAAAAAAAAAAAAAAAAAGGC
>NW_015520906.1:2264-2484 GCF_001515645.1 Sinocyclocheilus grahami | reverse complement strand
TTCAGTGTCACACGATCCTTCACAAATCATTCTAATATGCTGATTAATAATCAATGTTGGAAACACTTGTGCTGCTTAATATTTTTTGGGATCCGGATTCTTTGATAAATAACAAGTTAAAAAATAACAGTGTTTATTCAAAATAGAAATGTTGTGTTAAAATATACACTACTATTCAAAAGTTTGGGATCAGTAATTTTTTTCTTCCTTTCTTTTTTTT
>NW_015520906.1:0-564 GCF_001515645.1 Sinocyclocheilus grahami | reverse complement strand
AAATCTGCCATGCTGAGCTGTGTTTGGCGTATCGCCTCTAGTCGTTGACAGCTGAGTGTTATTGAGACACATTGTTCCACTCCACGATCGCTCTCCCTGGGTTTGAAGAGCTTCACTGGGCTTCTGATTTCAGACGTTTGGTAAACCTCAAGTAATCTCTAAACACATTTGCCTCGGTCTACTTTAGATGAACGGCTGGGCTATTTTTGCTTGTTTGCAGCAAACTTTCCTTAAAGAAATAGTTCATTCAAAACTGAACAACCTCTTCGTACAGATTTGGAAGTCCTTCTTTGAATACTTGGAAGGTGACTAATGATAACTGAATTTAACCACCTTCTTTAAGTGGTGTGGTTAATTTGATAAAATACAGCAGTGTGTAACAATTTTATTTGTCATAATTGGGTATTTATTGGTATTGGAATAAGTTAAGAATTTTTTTTCATCTGCTGTATGTGTATATGTAGAGATGTTTGTGTGTGTTTTTGTATAGGTACAAGTAAGAATTATGTATGTTTATGGAGGTTAGTGCTGGGCGGTATGACCAAAAATTTATATCACGGTATT
>NW_015520905.1:2262-2484 GCF_001515645.1 Sinocyclocheilus grahami | reverse complement strand
TGGAGGCTCAAGCCTGAGACTTCAACATGAAGACCTGGACTTACTTGAATAAATTTAGTAATAACTAGACATGAGGGTGAAACTGAGATGGAGGAGAGATACTGAAGTCATTGAAGAAGGCAGAAGAGAGCTTATATATCACATTTCACATCTACTTAATCTAACAATGTATTGTTCCATGACTTGATCATTGGGAGGGACCAGTTTGGCCATTTCTAATTT
>NW_015520905.1:0-816 GCF_001515645.1 Sinocyclocheilus grahami | reverse complement strand
TGTAGGGAAGATTCCTCCAAAGGTCTTTGTGTTCCCTGAAATAAAGTGTCATATATGTTTGGAAAAACAATGGTGAGTAACTCATAACTATTTTTTTTCTCTCCAAAAAGGTTTTCTTTTCATGCTCTATTGGGTACATGAATCAGTTGTCCAAGCAAAATTATTTTCTACAATAACGATTTAGCATTTATTAAGTGTGTCCAGGAAGAAAGCAACATTTCATGTAATTTTTTTCAAATTAATTTTGAAGCTTGCTTTTCCCGAGTCCCGAGACAGAGTTGTTCATTTCTTTACACATTTCGTCTGCACATCATCATTCTGCAGATTTCCGCTTCATATACTTCTCTGATGATGCATGCTTTATTCAGTCTGCATCCTTTCTGCAGCTACTCCCTGAGCCTGTGGCATTACATGGAGACGTTATAAGCTGTGACACTATGAGAGTCAAGCATTAGCACTCAAAAGGTCACTGCGAACAGTCCACTGATTAATATAAATCCACTGCCATTAGAAACAACATATTACAATTAATGGGAATGATGTGTTTTAGATTCAAATTTTGATTGGGGTAAGCAATGCATTGAGAAGTAGCTCAGTATTATTCAAATAGGGTGCATTTGACTGAACTGGACTTACAATAACTCTAATCTGTTAATTATCACTACATTACACTGTACATTAATGGTACAGTGGAGTATCTTAATATTTTCTTGGTTTCACTGACAGATGGGTGCTGGATGTATTGTGAAAACTTGATGTCTCAAGAGTGTGATGGCCTGAGGAAAGTTCTGCCCTCTATCTGCTGGATCACAGAAA
>NW_015520904.1:732-2484 GCF_001515645.1 Sinocyclocheilus grahami | reverse complement strand
GCCGATACCGATATGGTGGCCGATATATCGTGCATCCCTAAGATAGTGTTAGGTGCAACTGACAGGGCAATAATGTGATAATGTGATATGTTGGAGAGGATGAGGAGTCACCTTCACTGGAGGTCCGAGGCACCTTGAACTTGTTGAGGAGGTGTCGCAGCTGCTCGCGCACAGCCACGGCCCGGAGGAGCCCTTTGTAGTTGAGGAAATGATCCTGACACCACTGAGAGCTCTTCTGATGCTGAGAACACATTCGACATATGCTGGATCAATAGATATCAAAATACCAATGCAAACAAACATCACATTATTTCAATTTGTGGTTGTCAAACGGAGGGCTTCAAGTCGACCTAAAATCAGGGCTGCACGATTCACTGAGACTGCAATATATCTTATCAATTATCAAACTGCAAAAGCTGTGCTGCTAAATTTTAATTCAGTAAAAGTATGCGCCGTTTTAGAGTGAAGCGTGACACTGCGTTCATTTATCATGACTCGCCAGTGTTTTCAGCGTCTCAGAGCAGATCAGTTCACACTAAATCTCTGCATCGGCTCTGGGTCATAACTGATGTATAATCACAAACTGTGCTGCCAAACAAACAAGCACAGCAAATGGAAAAATAACAAATAAAACAACAGTGGTTACATACTTGCATGTAGTATACTATATCGTTTTGATTTTGAAGTTTTGACATTTTCGTTTGAATAATTTGTATTATTTTTAATAGCTTTTTGGTTCTTTTTATACTTACATTTAACTTAATTTTTATTTCAGTTGTAGTTATTGCTGTTCTTCAATTTTAACATTTCAGTTAGTTCATTTACATTTCTAATCTAATCTAATATTTATCTAGCCTAATTGTCCTATTCTATTTAATTTCAATTACTAAAAACAATTTGTAAATACTTTTAGATAATAATAACACCCAAAAGTATAAGCACAGTACTGGTGTAAATTATATTTCTGTCAAATAAACAAGCACAGCAAATGAAAAGAATTATAATAAATAAAGTCGTTTTTTTTTAATCAGAAAATTTTAAATTTTTTCCCAAATCTTGGAGCCCTACTTATGATTTAAAATAAGACAAAACAACTAAAAATAAAGATATATAATCATTTAATTCATCCCCTTTCATCAGTTTAAAGACCCAGGGTTCCCACAGAAACATTTTAAAAGTGTGATTTCTAGATTTCTAATATAATTAATGAAAATAATTTTTTAAAATCCTTATCCAGTAAATCAGAAATGACCAAAAAAAGTCATGTAAATGTATTGGTTAAAAAGAGTGGAATCCCTGAAGAACAACTTCAGGAATCCGGAAATGTTACCACTTTTATTGTAATTGCGATTAGTTTATTATTTCAATATGTGGACGCTTCACTTAATATGTGACCTTTTTTATTTCTGCAAATTGAAATCAAAATGTTAAATTATGTTGTGAACAACTGAGGGCACTGGAGTCGAGACGGTTAAGAATCTAAATGATGTAAATGATAATTTCTTTGGTGACAAAACCCCGGTTAAAGTGGATTTAAGCGAGGTCCTGACAAGCAGCGTGATCAGTTACCTTTATGAAAGCCTCATAAACATTCAGCATGGTGAGATGATCGCCCTCGGCCACAGCGAACTTCCTGCGCTCCCGCGCCTGACGCCACAGGACAGACACAACAACCAAAGCTTTACTGGTACAAATCAGTTCAAGGGAATTCAAAGAAAGCATAAATAAAACCAACAACAGACTAAAAAAAAA
>NW_015520904.1:0-494 GCF_001515645.1 Sinocyclocheilus grahami | reverse complement strand
AGAGCGTATGAGAACACATGCAGCTCACGCATCGGAGAAAGAAAGGCTCTTGATCTTCTACCTCCGAGAGCGTAGAGCAGCTCCAGGGCCTGGACCATGGACTGAGCAGGAGGAGGCTGCAACACAAACACAATGACGCTCAACGCAGAGCAAGGCTTCACACGCGCGCTGATGTCTGTTAGCTGAGGTCAGGGGTCACTCACAGACAGGAAGCTGAATCGCAGCACATTGTCGATGCCCAGAGCTTTGAGCTGCAGGATGACCGGAGCCAGATTCGAGCGCTGCATCTCAGGAACCGTCGACTCGGGCAACTTCTCAAAGTCCTCCTCTGACACAGAGAGAGGCACAGAAACACAACAGCGTTTCATAAATAACGTATACAGTACATTACACTCTAGCACAGTAGAGTTCAGTGCTGTAGTCTTCAGCGTTGTGGGGCAGAACTGAACAGGCTTGCCGTGATAGACGGTGCTGACGGTGATACCGGTGTTAAG
>NW_015520903.1:2110-2485 GCF_001515645.1 Sinocyclocheilus grahami | reverse complement strand
GTGAATTGAATCTGAAAACACTTTCACGTTAGATTCCTGCATTATGGATAGGCCAGTGACAGTGCATTTTTCCAAACAATGCCATGAATAGAGCAGAGGATAGGCAAAGGAGGTGTTTATCTGTTTCTCTGTAATTGTATGTATGGTACTTGCAGTGGTTTACGCAGGCCTAAAGATTTGCATTTTCTCTTCAATTAGATCAATGAGCCGGTGGTGGAGAAAATGCTGAATGTCTTTCTCAAGTGCAGTATATATTGATATGATAATGAGAACATAGAAGCTGACTGTGTGTACATCTGTCAATATCTGAAAACAGTAGCTGCATTATATTAATGCGATTGTCTCAGGCTTTGCTCTCGGCAGCACTATTGAATC
>NW_015520903.1:0-542 GCF_001515645.1 Sinocyclocheilus grahami | reverse complement strand
GGTCAGTTGGCTCCACCTGGGTCAGACATAGCCATGCCTCCGCTGCAGACTTGTGGGCCGTCCACTGCTCCCCGGCCCTCCTCCCCTTTGGCTCCAGCGAGCTCTGGCCTCTGGATCCCCACCTACATTTTGGGCAATCAGTGCTACGGCTCTGTCGCAGCCGCCTGGATCCTCAGCATTGGAGTACCGTCCTGACTGTGGCCTGGGCACCTGCCATCACATCCCTGCTCAATGCTCCTCCTTGGCTTTTCACCTCCATCTTCTCCACCCTTAACTCTGTTTGTCATCCTCCTCCAGAACCTCCATCAGTTTTCCTTGCCGGCCACCTGCCCTTCGCCATCCCTCCGCCATTCTTCTGACCCTTCTCTCTCTGTGGTGCGAGGTCACACCTTCCGGGAGGGGGGCTATATGTCACACCTACTCACTGTTTGGACTTTGTTTTCAGTTTGCACCATTTTCACTGAGTTTGTTGTCATGGTTTCTGATTTGAGTTCATTATTAGGTTCAGGTGTGTCTTGTTAATTATCCTTGTTTGGTCTGTG
>NW_015520902.1:2117-2485 GCF_001515645.1 Sinocyclocheilus grahami | reverse complement strand
GTTTGACATCCATAAATTAACCAAGCGTTTGGCTTGATTTCCTGACAGATCATCAGGAAGGTACAGTAGATGGAAGTTAAAGGGGAAGTCGCTTTCATTGACATAGCTTGTGCCATAGTACCTCATGGTTTTATCTATTTCTTCATAATCATAACACTCTATCACCATGAACCTGATTGGTAAGAGAGGGAAAAAAAGCCATTTACAAGAGAGAAACAAAACGTATATTGATGAAGAAGAGGAAGAAGTGAGGATACCTGTAGCGGCCGGGCTCTCTGCTGTAGTCGTCCAGCTCTATCCTCCAGTTTGTCAGGATCTCATGTAAGCCCTGTTGTGTGTAGGTGTAGTCATGGTACAGCTCAAACTCT
>NW_015520902.1:0-302 GCF_001515645.1 Sinocyclocheilus grahami | reverse complement strand
GAACCCATCCACCCCCTTCTTCAGCCAGAAATGGATTATGTCCTAGTAGACAGAAGTGGAACACAGATCAAAGAGAGTCCAGGTTTGTAGTGAAACATGATATGGTGTGGTGGATCTGCATAAAGAGCCTTTTTGTTAAAGAGCTTGAAGGCTAACTAATATTCCTCCTCCACATTATTGAAAAATGTGAGGTCCTGACATAATGCTGAACACAATTCACTTTTTCTCAAATGTATGTATTACTCTTCCTGTGTAAGTGAAATACAAACCAGTCCGTTTCTTTCTGTAAACGCATAACTTAC
>NW_015520901.1:2028-2485 GCF_001515645.1 Sinocyclocheilus grahami | reverse complement strand
AATTTTAATGTTCACCCTTGGGTTGGCTTTTTACAAGAACTAACTTACAGTACTTTAATTTTGGCAGAATATTGGTAAAATGCTATAAACGTCCATCAACTAAAATGCTGGGAAATAATCACATGTGAATGTAAATAATATTAACCCAGTATACTGTTTAACTCTGATGGAGTTCATGAGAAACAACATATTCTGTGAACCGCGGCACTCTGAAAACATGGTATTATTAGCTCACGAACCCCCATTTGGGAAACCCTAATTTAGACTTTATGGATTTCATGGCCCCAGATTCCCTATTACCACTTTTGGTGGGGGAAATTAAATTTATGCACATTCAGATATTTCAAAGCATTCTATGACATGCCATTTTACTAATAGGCATACAAGCTAAGAATGCATCCATAGATATTTCTGCATCGATCACACAAAACAGACCTAAAACATGGCTCTAAATTTT
>NW_015520901.1:0-551 GCF_001515645.1 Sinocyclocheilus grahami | reverse complement strand
AGAAGAACACCTTCTTAAAGGCCCATCACTATTAAAATGTAATCTTACGTGATGCTGATGTTTTTACAATTTGGTTTCTCTCAAAAGAGCTAAGGACTGGGTCAAGTCAGTGTGCCACCAGAGTCCAACTTTTAACTCCTGGTGCCCCATCTATTTTGCTCTAATCTAAGAATGCCCAGCGAAGCTACTTTATTCTCTTTTTCTCTATCTCTGTCTTTTCACTTACTCTCTTTCGTTCACCGTAATGTTGATGGACAACACAAACACTTCTCTCCCCCTGCAGCAGTGAAATGGCTATTAGCATTCCTTCCTGTGAAGGTCATTAATTTTGCTTGCTTTGGCACAGACAAACTCCTCTCCTTCATCATGTGGAGGACAGTTCACTGATATATCAGCCCAAATTGAGTGATAAAGGAAGAACTTTGCCATCAGCACACGCTGATGTCATTCATCGTTATAGAATTAACATAAGAGGTCAGACGTTCAAATCAAATTCAGTAAAAGTTAAAAAGAAAGTGACAGCAGACTACAAACAGTTTATGCCAAGCGAT
>NW_015520900.1:1683-2485 GCF_001515645.1 Sinocyclocheilus grahami | reverse complement strand
ATATACAGTATATAGGCCTATATATATATATATATACAGTATATATATGTCAGACAGTCAGTCTCTGAGCAGGCAATTGTTAGACATTTCATAATTTGACAAAACATTTCAAGATTATGACATTAAAATTATGACATAATAACTCATAATTACTGACTGAAGATTTTTGACTTTTTATGTCATAAAGACTTTGTCATAATTATGACTTAGTATGTCATAATAACTATTTTTATCTCATAATTATGATTGTCACAACTTTAAATGTTTCCTCAATTATGACTGTCATATTGTTGACTGTGTATCTCGTAATTGGGACTCAGTATGTCATAATTATAAAAAAAAAATCTCAATTAGAAAAATTTATTTTCTCAATTAAGATTATGAGTGAGATTAAACTAATAATGACTTTTTAATCTCAGTTTAATTTTTTGTGATAATATTGACTTTTTGATCTCATAATTCCAAATTTAATTCAGAATTTACATTTTTTGTTTAATAATTATGACAATTGTTCATTTTTATCTCATAATTTTATTCACTTTTTATCTGATAATGCATCTCATAATTTCGACATTTTACCTCATAATTACACGTTTTTATGTCAATTTAGATTTTTTTAATAACTTTTTCTCATATTTTATGACAATTTCGATATTTTAATCTCATAAATTTGACTTTTTCTTTTATAACCAAGACATTTTATGTCATAATTTCAGTTTGTCATAATTGTGATTTAATTTAAATGGATTAATCTCAGATTTTTTGTCCATAATGTTCAACTTTTTAAATCTCATAATTTTGA
>NW_015520900.1:0-1415 GCF_001515645.1 Sinocyclocheilus grahami | reverse complement strand
AATTTAATTTTTATTTTATAATTTTGACTTTTTAATCTCAATTTAATTTTGTAATAAATTTGTCATTTTAAATCTCATAATTTAATTTTTTTGTTATCATTTTGACTTTAATCTCATAATATTAATATTTTGACATTTAATCATATAATTTTGAATTGTTAATCTCAGAATATTTCACTTTTTATTTCTGAATTATGATATTTTGTCATCATTTCGACTTTTTATCTCATAATTATGAGTATGTAATCATTTTGGCTTTCCCTCTCGTGATTATGACTTTTATGCCATAATTTTGTTATTTTTTTATCTCATAATTTTTTACTTTTTAAATGTCATAAATTTCATAATTTTTATTTTATAACTATGGTATTTTGTAATAACATGAACGTTTTATGTCATCATTTCAATTTAGTGGTCATAATTTTGACTTTTTACTGTTTTTTTTTTATTATGGTTTACAAAAACATGATTTTTTCCCCATACAGACCGCTCAGATAATCTCGGTTTCCTGCGTTCCAGATTTCGTTGCATCGTCTATCCGTTCCAGCGGAAGCTGACGCAGCGTCAGGCCATCATCACCATCGCCTTCATCTGGGCGCTGGCTGTGGGCATCATGTGTCCGTCCGCCGTCACGCTGACCGTCTCGCAGGACCTCCTGCACTTCATGGTGGACCGGGACAACGTCACGTACCCGCTGTACACCTGCTGGGAGGCCTGGCCCGACCAGAGCATGAGGAAGATCTACACCACCGTCCTCTTCTCGCACATCTACCTGGCTCCGGTCACGCTCATCGTCATCATGTACACGCGCATCGCCGTCAAGCTGGTCAAATCGCCCGCGTCTATCCGGGACGCGCACGCGGAGGACGAGAGCCGCCGGGTTTTCCGCAGGAAGCTGCGCGTGGTGAACATGCTGCTGATCGTGGCGCTGCTCTTCACCGTCTCCTGGCTGCCGCTCTGGATCCTCATGATGCTGACGGACTACGGCAATCTGTCGTCCGCTCAGCTGGATCTGGTGGCCGTCTACGTCTTCCCATTCGCTCACTGGCTGGCCTTCTTCAACAGCAGCGTCAACCCCATCGTGTACGGCTACTTCAACGAGAACTTCCGCCGTGGCTTTCAGGCGGCGTTTAAGATGGGCCTGTGTCTGGTGGACGAGCCGCTGCAGCCCAGACGCAACGACACGTGGAAACACAACCGCGTGTTTGCGGACAGAGACAGGCCGAACGCTCAGAGCAACGGCAGGAGAGAGTTCTGCAGCGGAGAGCAGAGAGACGAGCTGGTGCTGGAGGATCTGGACTGAAGGAGCGTCCTGCATTCATGCGCCGAGATGCTTACAAACCCTCACACAGGCTCCTGTGAAACAACTGCATACACACACACACTCACACACTCACACACACACACACACACAC
>NW_015520899.1:2024-2485 GCF_001515645.1 Sinocyclocheilus grahami | reverse complement strand
GAGAGAGAGAGAGAGAGAGTGCGTGTGTGTGCAGATGTAACGGACTTCCTGTGGTGCCTGAAAATACCCTGCAATGCACTATTGGGAAAACATGAGAACACACAGACTCTCAAAACCCTCGGGTTCCCGCTCAGGAGTCACAATGCACTGGTCAGCTAGTTAAAAACAGTCCTATCAAAACATCATTATATATAACTCAGTTTGAAATCAGAATCAACCATTCGAGAGGACAAACATTAAAACATCTGCTTTATTCTTCCGAGCTCATTTATTATAGTGCTTGAATCTCCATTAAGGGATTTTTTAATCCAAAAATAAAAGACTTGCAGAGTACTCAACTCCAGAAAAGACATGACATTACACAAGTGTCCATAAAAGTCTTTCACATTCACATTTTGGGGAAGTGAATGTGAAAACTCCAAACTTCCCCATTTACTTTGTGTGTGTGTGTGTGTGTGTGT
>NW_015520899.1:0-343 GCF_001515645.1 Sinocyclocheilus grahami | reverse complement strand
TGTGTGTGTGTGTGTGTGTGTGTGTGTGTGTTTGTATAAAATGTGTATATATTTGTATAATCACATATATAAATATTTATTCTTGTTGTTAATGCATTGTGTGATGATTCTGATACTGATGCATTCTGATACTATAATTAATTAATGTAATTTAACAGCATAAAAAGAATCAAAAGAAACAGACTGAACATCTTAAGCTCTCAATTTGCCCAAAAACAAATTTTCAATTCAACTTCAAACTCAGTTTATTCTCCCTTGATGTTGGTCATGCAAGAAAGTGGATGGGACTACACAGGCATTCATGGCCATCACAGTGAATTTGAGCCGCCTCAAGGAAACCATT
>NW_015520898.1:1227-2486 GCF_001515645.1 Sinocyclocheilus grahami | reverse complement strand
AGTCTAACTGCTTCTTTCAGTGCACACATAAGAATATATGCAGACATGCATTCACTTTTACACAAACACATATGGATGTCAATACATATATCAAAATATACAAATAAAACATTACAATTTATTAATATTACCATGAACTACATTTCCAAACTGTGTTTCCAAAGTTTGGAATCATTTTTTTATTATTATTCCTGATGGCAAAGCTTCAAAAAAATTCAAAATTCAAAAAATTAATGTTGAAAACACGGATTAATAATTTTGTGGAAACTGTTCTTTTTTCAGGATTCTCTGATGAATAGAAAGTTTAAATACTGTTTCTTGAAATGTTTTTTGAACACCAAATCAGCATATTAGAATTGTTTCTGAAGGATCAAGTGACTCTGAAGACTGGAGTAATGATGCTGAAAAGTCAGCGTTGCCATCACAGGAATAAACTGTATTTTAAAATATATTTAAATAGAAACAGTTATTTTAAATTGTATATTATTTAATTTTTTATTAAAAGTCTATTCTCACGATAAGTCATATAATAATTCATTTGAATAACTTCCTTCGTTTGGTCAAATGCTTCAGCATAATCACCTATGTATGTGACTCATGAAGGTTCTTAAACAGGATTTTGGTTTCAGATGTCAGCTGCACTCTTGCCCATCATCAGGTGTGTGGATCAGCCACCAGAGACAACCTGAAGGGTGAGGACCACTCTGCTCTTCCCACAACTACAATCAGTGTAATACCGTTAGCTCTTCAAGCTGAACCAGAGTACACAGTAAGGGTTCACGGTTATTTTGGTAAGAGCTCCAAACCACTGAATGGGTCATTTAGAGGGTAATTGTGGCCCTGGCTGAGTTCTCCGCTGGATGTCCTTGTTTAGAAACACTGAAGGATTGAACAAGCATCTCTGGACCTCTCATCTCTGAAAATGTTTCTGTTTGCAGAGAGGACCTGCTGACCACAGACGGAAGCTGCCTCTGACCATATCCCCCCCGAACCGTGTAAGACTGTGTCAGTCAAGCTCAAAACCTTTTCAGCTGAGCTCTGGGAAAGCCTTCTCGTTTGTTGCTGCAATATTTCACTTACTCACACAGCGAGTTGGCCAGAGTTGGAACATTGGTCACTATTTGGTCTGTCTGTTGTCACTAGAATTGGAACACAAACAACACCCATTTTTAGCCCCTTGTTTTTTCTTTCAATATTTGTCGGTAATAAAGAACAGGAAATGTAAAATAAAAATATGAAAAGCAACTTATTTTATACAC
>NW_015520898.1:0-394 GCF_001515645.1 Sinocyclocheilus grahami | reverse complement strand
ACTCATCTACATCTTGGATGGCCTGAGGGTGAGTGAATGTTTAGCCATTTTCATTTTTGGATGAACTATTCCTTGAACAGAAGGGACACAAAATGAGCATCATTACATTGACCCTAATGCGTTTAGTTACAAAAAAGAGTGCAGTGTATCTCAGCTTTCCTTGACACAGTTTACCATGTTCTGCAGAATTCCACAGATTTGCTCCTCAAATCAATGCAGAAAGTCTGAAAAAAAGATTCCACCTGGGTCTATTACTTAGCATTAGGAGCCGGGATTGCTTCTGTGATACCGCCGTTGTATACAGTAGAGGCCAGGGTTGCAAGACTGCAAAACACTGTTGAGCACACAGGAGATTAGCAGGAACATTCCCCTGTACACAAATGCAGACATGACA
>NW_015520897.1:0-2486 GCF_001515645.1 Sinocyclocheilus grahami | reverse complement strand
AAAGAACAGCATTTATTTGAAATAGAAATCTTTTGAAACATTATACATTTCTTTAATATCACTATTTAGCAATTTAATGCATTCTTGCTGAATAAATGTATTAATTTCTGTCAAGAAAAAAATCCTACTGACCCTAAACGTATATTATATTGTATTATGCAGGTAATTTATAATTGGGAAGTTCAACTAAAATAGTTTTTCTCTCCTTCACTTGCAGGTCGCATCTCCACTAGCGAGTGGGCACAGGTGGTGGAGTCTGTTCTTCGATTGGATCTGCCATGGAGAACCCTGCGCCCACGCCTGGCCCGTCTTGGTGCAGATGGCAACGTAGAGTATGAATCCTGCTTTGAGGACATCAGCCTTGGAGAGCCCATCCCTCCGGTCACTATCTTAATCTATGTTTATGTTATGTAAGGGTGGGCAGTATGACCAAAATCTTATGTCACGGTATGACTAATTCTATATCATGTTAACATTATATTTTACTTTAATCAAGTGAATTAATTACTTTATATATGAGAAGTAATGAACATTGTAAAACAGCCAATATGAAAAATTTGTTTGCCAATTTTTTTTTTACCTGATATGTGGATGTCATACTGCCCAGCTTTCACCGAGATTTTCACTTTGGCTTTTATATTGAAAATATAGTACTTCACAATTCAATCTTATTTTTTTATATAGATGTTTTTTGTTGTTTTTAGGTAACACCAAACTTGGCTGAAACTCTTTATAGGTATAGAACTGACCTAGAGATAATATTTAACATCATAGATAAGGACCACTCAGGTTAGTGTCACCGCTTTCCTGATTGTTCACTGAGATTAATGCTGGTTATCTTATGCTGATCATAACCCACCTCTCCACCTTCACACGTAGGTCAGATCTCCATCGAGGAGTTTCGTCAGACTTGGAAGCTCTTCAGTTCTCATTTGGGGGTGGCTGTGAATGACCAGACTATAGATGACATGGCTCGAAGCATAGACTTTAACAAAGATGGCAGCATTGATTTTAATGAGTTCCTGGAGGCCTTCAGGGTGGTGCATAAACTAGATGTCAAAGAGCAGCAGCAGGGTTAATTCTGGATGAGCAGATTACAGACAAGGCAGATTTACAAATCATTTTTGGTACTTCATCTTTATTTTTTAACAACTTATGGACACAGTAAAAAGCTATTCATTTTCGTTTTCCAGGATTCACATTTTTCATAAAGGTAAGAGTTTTAAATCTTCCTGCACTTTGTTATATAAATGAATGAGAAAATACAGTCACAGCTATTGTGTTGCACTGTAATTCACAAGTGCAGTATAAGTGTTCAGCAGTACATAACTCTATAATTGTGACTTCACTTTGAGTCATGAGTCATTTCTGTTGTAGATGTTTCTCTGATATTAATTGCTCTGTTTTCATCTTGTGCATGGTTTACAATGCAACGTCTTTTATTATCAAACCTAAAACTTCAATTTATGCCCTCACCAGGTATGTGTTTCGTAAAGTTAAGGGGTAGAACTCTTATCTATACTCTACTAAATCACATATAATGTCCTTACACATTTAGTGCTTAGTACACAGTGTTTATTTTGGCAGACAATAGGTTCTGATCCCATTACTTGGTCTACATAAGTGTGAGCATTATATCATTATCAAAATATTAATAGTATAATAATACTACAAAAAATAACACTGGTCTGCATTCACACAGGTAAAAGTAAAAGGGTTTTATGCAGTGGTTTTATCTGAAGTAATCTGGCCTGACTTGTGTTGCTCCTCTTAACAAGAAAAATTCCAAAAAAAGTTTGTATGTTTTCGTCCTGTTTTGAAGAGGAGTGTCCAGGAGGTTTTAAACTCTAGTTATTCTGTTTTGTGTCTCCTCCCATTTTCTCTCTCTTTCCCTTCTCTCTTGTCTCATCTGTTGAAGACTCCTCTCTCTGGTGTTCAGAGTGATCTTCATCTGCAGTCTGACACTTTTAGGATTTCCACAGCCTGTTTTTTTACGGTGGAATTTTCTCAGTCATGCTATGTTGGAGATCTGCACTGCTATGTGTATTTTTGTCCCAGCTCTGGATGCAAACTCCAGGTACAGTATCATGATTTAGACATCTATGTGTTGTAATTGACATTGTATATTCATTCAGATGAAACTCCTAAAGTAGTATAATTAATATTATCACATTAAGTAAATAATTGAAGCACTTTTTCAGACCTTCAGTCTGCCCTTGATTAACATTGTGATATAGTCTAAAGTTCAAATTGGTGTGTGTGCATGTATATGATGATTTCTGATGGTTTTCACTTAGGCCTTGCTGGCAAAGGCTGCATTGGCTTTGGGCACTTGGAAAATGGCCGTATGTTTTTTCCGTTATGGAGGACTGTACGTTACCTTCAACTGTAATCCAGGATTCCGGATTCACGGTTACCGTACTAGCAGCTGTGTGTCTGGACAATGGGCCAGAGACCCACCGCTGTGTGTGAGTTCGTAAATTCAT
>NW_015520896.1:2002-2487 GCF_001515645.1 Sinocyclocheilus grahami | reverse complement strand
ATGTTGCGCTGTACTTACATTAACGTAATTCAAACATCTACTGTACTAAAAGTACTTTAAAGCTGCAGTCCGAAACTTTTTTTTGGTTAAAAACTATCCGAAATCAATATTTGAGCAAGTACATAACCAGCCAGTGTTCAAAACTATCACCTTACTTTAGCCCAATTCACAATGGTTAGTTTATAATAATGTTTTCTAATTTGAGTGGTACGGGTAGGTTTTTGTGGGAAATTCGAGCATGGCACTGCGTCATTACGTCACGTCTGTAAACATAAAGAAGTTGTCCCGGTCTAGTAGGCTATCGTATGTGAGGATCCTGCAGGTGGCGGATCGTTTATAGCCTTTTCTCACAGCAGCCAGAATAATTAAATGTATCATTTTGATAGCGGATTGTAATCCAGAAAGGATTATGTATTCATGAAACGTGTGTGAATGAAATCAAATTATATTCCAGTTATAAATGTGCTTTTGATTACAGATAGCCT
>NW_015520896.1:0-361 GCF_001515645.1 Sinocyclocheilus grahami | reverse complement strand
ATGTTTTCAAAAACCCTTTGAATGAGCACGGTGCACATATGGGTCTCTACTGACCTTACCGTTTTCGAAACACAGCTTAGCATTTGTAAGTCAGGGCATAGTCGGTCGCATTTCATCAGTGACAGAAAAAACTTGAGTCATGTTATCATTTAGGAGCGACGTTTTGGAGAAAGGCCACGGTACACTGGACATATCGTTGACATATGACATTTAAAAAAGACTTAGAAGAATACAAACAGACTGGTGTGCGCATGCACACGTGAACTCTGGCCTGCAGATGGGGAGTATTTCTGTCAGTCTGAAAAGATGACAGGGATCAATGCAGTATTCATGCCTCGGAGGAATCACTTCCTGTCATTTC
>NW_015520895.1:2018-2487 GCF_001515645.1 Sinocyclocheilus grahami | reverse complement strand
CTTTCAGCGTTGCAAGTTTCTGCAATTGTACAAAGCACATGAATATTTAATGATGTAAGCACTGAGATAGTTTATGGTGTTTGTCTGCTTCTAAAAAAACTCGCAATAACATGCAAGCAACATATTGTTTCACTTTGACACCTTGAAAGTTTCATAACCCAGGGTTAAAACTGACCTTTAGTCTGGCTTTAAAACAGGTTTAAGTGTAGTATGAAGCCCTATAGTGTGTGTTTTATCTAGCATCATATCACACTACTTCATCTGCCTTACTATTCTCACATATGCATTTCAATAGATATAAAAAGACAGTTTGGATAGTCTGTGTAAACACTTATATGCTAAGTGTAATACCAACTTATTGAAAGCTCTGTATTGAATGAGCAAATTCCCTTAATGAAAATGTTTTTTTCTCTTTTACGCCATCACTGGCAGACATCAGACACGGTGGGAGGGAGAAGAAGCCTTTGGC
>NW_015520895.1:0-374 GCF_001515645.1 Sinocyclocheilus grahami | reverse complement strand
TGCACACATTTCCTGTACACATTTAGAATACACATTAGCTGTGATCTTTGACATGTGTTTCTTGATTCATTATTTGGCCTGACTTCCTAAAGTTACAACATTTCTTTTGGATTAATAACTGCTTTTATGACGATAACCACTTGCTGAATGTAGCTTGCAGAGTGATTGTGTGGCAAATATTAAAAGACACATGGTGTGTACCAGATGTAGTGAATGCTTTTGGAAGTGCTATTTCACTATTTCTTAGTATGCATGCTGTATAAAGTAGCATGTTGCCCCCTGCTGTTGGGAAAAGTATTGCTGCTACAACCAACTTAAAGGGGTCATATGGTCATATTTAAATTTTTCCTTTCTCTTTGGAGTGTTACAAGCTC
>NW_015520894.1:1733-2487 GCF_001515645.1 Sinocyclocheilus grahami | reverse complement strand
TTAATAATACTTGCATTTTTCTTGGCAACATTTTGTTTTAAATTTTAAAAAATAAAATAAAATAAAATAAAACAAATGTCAAATGTGTAGTCATTTTCCTTGGTGAAAAATCCAGCAACTTAATAAATAATAAAACAAAAATAAATAAGTTGCTTAGGATGAAAGCATCTGCCTAATGCATTAAATATATGTGTTGTTAATACATTGTGCACTTGTGAGACTCACTGTTGAACATATATGAACTAAATTTAAGCAATATATTTAGCTGTGGAACTTATTTATAAACTACAATCTTTGTAAAATATAATCACATTTTTCTTTGGTGGAAATCCCCTTAATTATAAAATAGGATAAAATAAAGATTCTGGAACATGTGAAAAAATCCAGCAATTTAATAAATATAATTATAATAATTATAATTACTTTAATAAAATAAAATAAAATAAAATAGTTGCTTTGTATAAAAGCATCTGCTAATGCATTAAATGTAAGTGTAGTTAATGCATTTTGCACTTGTCAGACTCACTGTTGAACATATATGAACTACATTTAAGCAATATATTATATAAGCTATATATATATTATATATATATTATATTATATATAGCAATATATTATAAGCTACAAACTTTAATAATACTCACATTTTGGTGAAAAATACACTTAATAAAATCAAATGAAATAAAAATATTCACAGAGCATGTTAAATGTGCAGTCATTTTCCTTTAATCCAGAATTTAATAAATAACATATA
>NW_015520894.1:0-485 GCF_001515645.1 Sinocyclocheilus grahami | reverse complement strand
AAAAAAAATGTTTTAACATTAAATAATAATAATAATAATAATAATAATTTTAGAACGACATAAAAAATAAAATAATATAGAAATTTAAATAAATACAGAATATATAAAATAAATAAAGAAAATATAAATATAAAAAATATATAATAAATAATGATAATAATAATAATAATAATTAACATTTAAAATGACAAAATAAAATTACATAAAATAAAAATACAGTAGCTTTATTACCTAGGACAGAACAGTTCTGTTTGAAGTGAACAAGTATCTTACCCTTCTTCCTGACTGACTCTTCAGACTCTGGCTTGCGTGTGACTGACACCACCTTCATCAGGAGGTTATTCCCGCCCTGACGTATGAGTGACACCACCTGCTTGTGTCCCACTTTTACCACGTTTACACCATTCACCTGAGAGAAAAATCACAAAGAAATCATAAGTGTTTTTCCAACCCTCCGGCACATTACCAAAATCTCAGACTAGACT
>NW_015520893.1:687-2488 GCF_001515645.1 Sinocyclocheilus grahami | reverse complement strand
TGACCTATTGCTGCATCTGTGACTTATCTACATTTCCCATGTTGCATGTCTGTGCTTTAGGGAGCTAAAGGGCCCAGAGGAATCAAAGGGGCCCCAGGAGACAGAGGCCTGATGGGAGAGAGGGTGAGTTAATCCTTTTGATCTTCAGAACTGGTTTTAACTAACCAAAGGCAGTTGTCTATATTACTTTGTTATTGTCTGTAACAATTTTTTTACCTGCTTAGGGTGGAGATGGACCACCAGGAAATGGAACCGTGGGTTGCCATGGCTTCCAGGTAGAAGACCTCCCAATTTATTAAACATCTTGCCCGAAAAAATTAACATTCAGTGGAGTATCTGTATTGTTTAAGTGTGTGTTTTGTGTCTTTTTAGGGTTATCCTGGGCCCAGGGGAGATTCAGGAGCACCTGTAAGTATCCTGAACCCTACATAAGATCTCATTTTGAGTACAACCCAATAGTGTTCAAGAAGTAAAAATCTCATTAATTGCTTCCAATGAGAAACTGATTTTGATTGATAATGAGTAACACATTTAATTTATTAAGTAATGATATATGCTCATTTCAAATAAAAAAATAATACTTACAGCAAAGTGCCAAATCAGTCTGCAGAGAGAGCTATTAATCACAGTTTCTGCTGCTGAAAAACCTCCCACTCTCATAAATCATTGAGAATGATGTAATCAAATCTCCCACTCTCAAACAGTTATATATTTTCATGTTTGAATATTTTGCATGAAACTTTAAATCAGTGTATATAATTTATATTATAAACTATAATCAGTGACTTAATATTTTATTAATGATAATTAATAAATTAATCCCTATGGAGAAAATGAATGGGAAAATATCCTCTTCCCTGTACTCTACAACTGGGCATATAATTCCCGTCTGTAGTTATCATGAAACTCAAAATTATTTACAGATTAAACGATGGCCTCCATATGGAGGATAATGTTAATATTGAGAATGATTCATGTGATTTATTTGTGGTTTTTATTAGCATACCTAACCGTTGATTCACAAATGTCTTGATTCATCAGGGGTTAGTGCATATGTGACTCACAGCAGGAATTGTGTATCGCAATAGAAGCACAACAGCTTATCCCTAGCAGATGTAAATTGTCTAGACTGTGGATCTGAGTCCAGACGTCGAGAGGAGACGGCTGATGAGCTGACACAGCAAAGACAATTCCACTTATCTAATCTCTCTTCTTCTCTCTTGCACTTTCTTTAAATTCTCACTTTCAAGGGTGGAAAAGGAACCCCTGGACCCAAGGGAGATGATGGAGAGCCAGGTGACCCTGGATTAGATGTGAGTTGTTTTAGATGCACTTGTCCTCATGACTATGTTTCACTCTCTTTTCTTTCTTTTCTCATTAGATTCTTTATCATTTTATCTCTTCGTCTGGTAGTCCAAGTTTTCCGTAGCTTGCATATCACTTTTCTCCCGTTTTTCTTCCCTTTTGACCTGTTTTTCTTTTCTTCTAAAGGAATGTTCTGGGTTCAATACAAGTTAAGCACTATCCAAAGCACTATCAAGGGCTTAAATCAGAAACATGCAACTCTTTTGTTAAAATACTGCGTGGCATAAATGCAGCATCATGCAAATGCAAAAATTTGCAGACACCATTGCCATTATATTTCTGCATTTTATAAAGGAAGAAATTACTTGTATTGACTTAGAACGTTCCTTTAGTATGTGTTTGTTAAAGGAATCCTGTCATCATTTACTCACCGTCATGTTGTTACAAACCCATAAGACGTAAGAGTTAATCTCACATACAGTCAGTCACATACAGT
>NW_015520893.1:0-275 GCF_001515645.1 Sinocyclocheilus grahami | reverse complement strand
AAAAAAGCCAGACTCCTCAGCTGGTTTACATTTTGTAACAGCCCCCACACACTTTCAGTCCAACAGATGGGTCTCCAGCACGCTCACAAAACAACATGTGCTGCAGAAGAGTCACAAGTTTGGACACAAGGCTCTTTTTTGTGCAGATGATTGATTTTAGATGGTGGAAGTTGTGGTAAAGTGTTTTGTATTTGGTCTATTAAATGATGAAATCATGCTATCCGGTAAAATTTAGATATGTTGTTTTAGAACAGCTAATAGGACATTTGTTGCAG
>NW_015520892.1:1839-2488 GCF_001515645.1 Sinocyclocheilus grahami | reverse complement strand
AAAAAGTGGGTAGTTCCACAATTAGTTCTGGTACTATGAAAAGGTACGAAAGGCCCTATTGTGTGAGTAAACCAATGAAAGAACCAAAAGACAGAGGTCAAGGGCAGAGCAGAGGAGAAAAAGATTACATCATGCTGGGAAAACACTGAGAAATAGCCATAGACACTCACCGTGTTACAGGAGGTAAGAAGGTTGATAATATTGTGGTCGAAATGTGTAACGTGATTGCAGATGTAAAGTCGGCCGGTTTTGTCCCGTAAGTGTGGACTGTTCTGCCGGACATGCAGACCCAACACTGAACACATTATTCTCACTATGAACCTATAACAACAAAGACAAATGTGTAACAAGCAATACTAAAAACACATCCAAATTCAAAAACTAAATCGGTCAAACCAAAAGTAACAAAAATTAAATACATGTATTATTAAAAGTTTGTATTCTACCTGACAAGTTATTCACAATTTTTAACACCTTTTATCTCGTTTGAAGCTTAATATCCTGTCTGTGACATAAGTTTTAAAAGTAAAATATAGTATATATATATATTAAATAATAATATTAATCTGCAACAGTGTGATATTACATATGAATGCTGTTCAAAAAAACCTTGAGAATGTCGCACTGCAGCAGTGTTGTTATTGTTAAC
>NW_015520892.1:0-1727 GCF_001515645.1 Sinocyclocheilus grahami | reverse complement strand
AATAAAAAATGCTAAAATGTAGTCTTTAACTGTTCTGAATTGTACTATCTATTAACGCTCCAGTGTGGCATCTTACCTTCTGACAATACTGTCAGGTAGTGCACAACTCACTAGAAACACATGGACACCAATAAATATTCGCAGTAGCATCAAGCACACGCCGACAGGGGAGTACAGCAACAACAACAGCAGGATGAAGCGATCATTTGGTAACCTGTGGAAAGAGATGACAGGAATAGCAACCAGCTGCAGGATCTATTTATGACAAGAGCCGTTTGCCAGAAACTAACATCTCTCAATGTCAGAGACCTGAGCAGTGCACACATTTCACATGTTTACTAACCAGTGCTTCATTTCTGCTGTCATGTTTGAGTTGCTCAGAGATCAGAAAGACAGACCTAAGAAACATGAGTTATGGGGAAACCTTGGTTTTTGTGAGAAAATCAGCTAATATACGATCATGCATTGTTATTTTTAATTAGATCCGTTTTATGCAACAGGCCTTACTGTTGACATTAACAACCACAAATATTAAGACTATCTGTGTTATTATTATGCAACATATTTTAATGAAACATAAACATAGCCAGACTTTTTAATGTAATGTTAAAAAGTAGTAATACAGTACTATTCGAAACTGTCCGAATAACCTTTATGGCAAATATAGTATATTAAATTACAAAAGTGCAAAAAGAATCAGACAACATTCATTGACTATTCATTCTCATATGCATGCATCTGAAGATTTTATACGCTTCAGACTTTATACGCTTGTGTTTTTGTGAGTTTGATGTTGAACATGCTACGGCTAATTATATTAGCTCTGCAACTGTTATCATTTCAAGCTTGGAATGTGAGTAAGTTACCGCTGGAAGTCGAACATCTGCTCAATCCCCCGCGTTTCCATTATTTAAACTCTTTCTGGGATACTTTCAAAGGCTGCTGCATACTATTCTTCGGACTTTAACGGCAGGTGAGAGGGGGAGAGACGCTAGCTCGTTATTAGCCTGTGCTATTATTCGCCATGTTGAGACGCTGCTGATGTTTCTAGATGGGGAACAAAGAACTTCACGAGAGTTTAGACACTCCAGAGCTATTTCCGTGTTAGGTCACGTGCGTCGCAGTAGCGCATCTGATTGGTCCTTAGATGTTGAGGCTCGATTTACGGGATTTTACACAAGAATTTTATTACTCAATATTTAATAATGCACACCAGCAAATAATAAATATAGGAGAAGTACAGTTATCTACAAATACAGTTTAAAATAGCTAGTGTTTGATACAGAACAAAGTGTTTTCATTAATGCAACGAAACCGATATTTAATATAAATACTATAAATATTTATCTATGTGTTACTTTGCAAAATAAGTGTCTTAATTACTGTTATGTATTAACCATTTCAGTTATAAACCCTAGAGTAAAAGTCCAGCGTCCTCATTGCGCATTTGATAATTGCTACTAAATAGTGAAGAGTGGACGAGCTGGTAAGTATAGCTTCTATGTTCCTCTTGAGTTTTCAAAGGACAACTCACCGTTCATCTTCATCTTCTTCACTTGCTTTTCTAGGCGCATTTTTTAGTTAAAGGCTGACATCTTGCGTTATGGAATATGAACTACGATACAGTCTGACAACCTTTCATAACCTTCATTATTAAACTAACACTAAATATACTTTTTGAAAAATACGTATTGTTATAAGATGAACTTAGTACTTGTTTTTTTTTT
>NW_015520891.1:2227-2488 GCF_001515645.1 Sinocyclocheilus grahami | reverse complement strand
GCATGCATTGAGGTTAAAGTGCATTCTTTCACTCTCTTTTATAACCGACACATTCTACAAATAAACTGAAGCCAATAGACTGAATCCAAAACCGAAATAAAACCATAATTAAATTAGTATTTTAAAAGGTTATAACACTATTTGACATGTTTACATTACATTCAAGTTTGGTGTAAAAATGTATACCAAGCTTGAGCTGATAAACTCATGGGCAGCACTCTGACACGCAGCGTGGTTGCGCTTTAGATGACCGGAGTTCAA
>NW_015520891.1:0-878 GCF_001515645.1 Sinocyclocheilus grahami | reverse complement strand
GTGTGTGTGTTCACTGCTGTGTGTGTGCACTTTGGATGGGATAATACTTGATACTTGGCCACATCACTTCACTTCAATTCTAGGATTTGTGTGTAAAGTTTTGAAAAAAGAGAGGCAAAGTTTTGAAAATGTAAGAAATGTTTCATGCAAAATGAAAAAACTGTAAATAAACGTCCAATCAATATTGATTTAGCAAGGAGTCAATAAGGAGGTTCTTTCTGAATACTTTTGTTGTGCCTTCCGGCACACAAAAAAAGAAGAAAGACCTGCAAATATACACAATATATTTACTTGGTATTTATGGCATTATAAAGTGACACAAGATGTCTGTTTGGAATGGAATACCATCTTAATATTTTTAAATACTGCACAGTATTGTGTGTGAAATTGAGGTTACATTCTCTACATACATGCTCTGACAACAAGCCAAAATATCTTATGCAGTCTTTCTTAATTCTAGATTAAATTTATCGTTTTTGTTTTTTTAGATTTTGTTTAAAACAAGACAAATATTCTGTATAAGAAAAACATTTACAACCCAATATGGATTTTATTAATATAATATATTGTTTACACAAATATAATTGTCTCAATTACAGGGCTGTAATGTAAATAATATTTAATTTAGCATAAATCTAAAATACAAGTGACCACATAAATAACATAAAGGATACACTGCTTTCTTAATTGTGTATTTATAGGATTCTTGCTGCTTGTGTCAAAACATTTAATTACTGTAGTTGCTTTAAAACTGTCTGAAATCGACCACTTTTCCCTCAATCACTATCTCCAGTGTAGTGAACAGTGTTGGGCAGTAACTAGTTACTAGTAACTTACTGTAATAATATTACTTTTTGCAGTAACTAGTAGTGTAACTA
>NW_015520890.1:0-2488 GCF_001515645.1 Sinocyclocheilus grahami | reverse complement strand
CAAGTTTCCTAGATCTGTAATGACTGATCAACATATTACGTTTGATTTCACTTGTATCTCAGGTCTCCAGTCTGCTGCCGGAGGAGTTTACTGAATATGTTAGGGTTTACTACACAAAAAACTCTGATGAGGGGGAGAAGGATGCAAATAACTGCTTTGGTTGGTGGCACCATGACAAGGTGTGTGTTGATGGTCTGTTTGTCTTTCCTGCAGAATATGCACATATGCACTGTATAATGATGTTGTATAATCAAAGTGTTGTGATGGCTCTAAGACAGCACATTATTACTTATATAAAATAAACATTCTTTGTTTTCTCCCTCTTCAAGTGTAAGTTTCTGGTCTATGATCAGAAAGAGTTCAGAGGCATTGAGCGCTTGATCACAGAAGACTGTCCGTCATTAGATGACTGTGATATAAAAGAGATCTAGTCCTGTAAGGTGCGCAGAGGTTTCTGGAAGCTCTATGAGGGTCGTGACTACAGTGAGGCAGAATACCTACTGGAGCCGGGGAAAGAGTATCACAGTCCTACAGATTGGGGCTCCCAGTTCAATGCTTCAGCTCGTTCTCTTAAACATGTGAAGCCCATCCATCTTCAGCTCTTGTTGACCTCTAAAGTAGGGCTGTCAATTTAAAACATTAACAGTCAAATGGTGTAATCAATGATCTGCAACATTATAACACTGCACTGCAGCAATGGGAATGAGAATTATTATTTATTGCTTTATTGTTGGTGTTATTGCACTGATGTCATTGTGTCAGTCGTACCTTTATGTAACATAAATTTAGAAAGCATGCATTGTAACTATGTGATGTGTCAACTGTCGTTGTTTGAGTACTGAAGGTCGTCAACAATAACTCTATGATATATGTATAAAGGTTTAGTGATTCATTTTTAATCTGCCTCGTGACTATTTTATTGGGGTGTTGCTGTTTTGTTGTCTTATCCTCTGAACTGTGTGATTTCCAGATGGATAGTATTTTAATTATTAATTCCTGAGGTATTTATCTGAAGGCAGGTCATCACCTCACATTAGACTGTTATTAACAGGGTTTATAAAGATAATGACAAGACTAAAATACTATTAACAGCTCAGAAACATATTAACTGTAATAAATGTACTGCATAAATATGAAATGCATTCATGAAATGTACTCATTTTCGAAGGCGGGCAGTTTCTTTAAATAAAGCAAAATATGAATTTCCCAAAACAGAGCGGACAGGACTGTTAGTATTGCAGTATCAGTAAATGATCTGATGATGAGAAACTAATCGAGGAGGAAGTGCTTAAATTACAATTACAACCCAATTAACTCATAACAAGGATTGTTATAAGTCCAAAGTCTTTGTCTTTTATTGATGCTATCCCTAAAGGAATTTCCTCAAGGAATCTTTATCGTTTTATTTATTCTGAAAGATTTCGTTTTACAGTTTTGACTAACATTTAGGATAAACAGTGTTTATTTCATTAATCCAGATAAATATGATGGGCTCTCAGTTCATTTTACATTCACACTGCTGTTGTTTTCCACTTAAAGATTATTGTATTATAATATTGGTAATACTTTTTATTAAAATAGAGTTTTGAGTACAATTAAGTCTGTCAAAATGAACAGCTTAATGTATTAAAATTAATTACATGAATTTAAAAAAATAACACGCTAAAAAATAAATTAATGTGCCCTTCAAAAATAAATAAAATTGCTCTTCATTAAAAATAAAAATAAATAATTGTATTACAAATGCAATAAAACTGAAATCACTGCATAATCATGTTCATTGCAAAAACACTGAGCTTTACTACTTCAGACTGTTACTGGCAGCCTCATATAATCTTATGTTCAACAGTGTTATATTTCACAACATTATCTCTCCACTTCTTATTGCTGATGGTTTTTATATGATCTCTGTGTTTATATTTAATTTTCAAAATCACCAGCCTTTAACAGCCTAACAGATTCATTGTTGTCAACATAACCATAACAAGAAAGAAAATGAGGTGCATCTTGACAACCACTTGGCCAACTGAAACAGCTTTAATTTCCAGTAATACCTGTATCTAATGCAGTAATAGCTGTTCATTTCCAGTAAGAGCTAATGCTTCCATCAGGACACTCAAAGGAGAACAGCAGTAGATGATCAAACTCGCCAGTCATTATGACACACCCTCAACATTTAAAGCTATGATAACATGCTGCAGTGGGCTGAGTCTCTCGATCTATAAAATCTCTACACAGTTCTACAGATCCTCATTACCATCATCATCATTTCCAACAACACACAAGAACATCACCAGATACTTGAGAAGAAGAGAAGATGTCTGCATCTGAAGGCACAAAAGATGGTGAGATGTATAAACTAAGTGAAGATATAGCTTTCACTTGATATATTTAAAAGCTGCATTTTTTAAATTAAATTTTAGAGAAATATCAGAATTCAAATTCAATGTCATGGTAATAATTTTCACATATATATATATATATATAT
>NW_015520889.1:1848-2488 GCF_001515645.1 Sinocyclocheilus grahami | reverse complement strand
GGAAACACAGGACAGTTCTGCTAAGGGTATGTTTGGAACTGTTTGCAGAAAGAGCAAAAAATTGGTGTTTAAATTTGTGGCTGAAATTCAATTTGCTTAATATTAATGTTTGTTTGTTGTATGAAATCAATATCAAGTTTGCAATTGTGCTCCTATTTGTGAAAACGTATTGCTTAATTATATGTTAATCAATCATATTATATAAAATAAAAACAAGATCTTACTTTTTTTTTTGTTGCAATAATATCTTGAAATTTTGGGGTAATGGTATTCATTTGGTGATTTTTTTTCACACAATTCCCCATTAAATTCTGACCCGGCATAAAAAGTATCAAAAGAAATCAAATTAAAAATTATTTATTGATTGCATCTGTAGCAGGAAGTTTCACAGTAATCACAGTATCACAGTAATGATTTTAACAAATACATCAGATAATGCTCCGGCAATTTAGTGATATCCCTGCAGTTGTCTTGACCTGTCTTGAAATAAAATCCTGAGTCCTCTTAGTCTGAGACCGAGAAAAGACCGAGTACAAATGTGGTTGAGACCAAGACAAGATCAAGACCTTCAAAGAATGGTCTCCAGACCAAGACCGGTCTAATATATATATATATATATATATATATATATATATATATA
>NW_015520889.1:0-238 GCF_001515645.1 Sinocyclocheilus grahami | reverse complement strand
AATATATTTACACAATATATTATTCTGTATATTTTCTAATATACCGTTATATAATTTAATATATTGATCATTCATAAATTGGGAACTATATTTTCTTTGCGTAAGGGGTGACGGTAATCGATAGCTTGGTTTGTGAGAGTTCTCAGCTCATGTGAAACTTCTTTGTGGACATCGCAAGAGACACTTTCTTATATCCATAGACTGTATAAAAACATGGATGTAGTGTCCGTGACGTCAC
>NW_015520888.1:1388-2489 GCF_001515645.1 Sinocyclocheilus grahami | reverse complement strand
CTGTTAAACTGTCGTCTGCTTTGGTGTGTCGTTTATGAGATTGAACAGGTGTGAGAGCTCATTAGCACCGATCAGTGGAGCAAACGAGCTCCCGCTTTACCAGCCCGCCTCATTAATCACAACCACTGAAATAACACTTCTGACCTGAGATCAGTCTGAGGCCTTCGTTAAAAGCTTTTGTTTAGGAGATGACGGTAGTGAGGAAGTCTGTGATCCAACGATTATCGCTTTAAACACTGGTGGGAATTTGCCAAAAACCAATGATTTCACAGTTCACTAACCTAAACTAAAAAAATATATAAATAAATAAAAAATAGTCACAGTCTCTGGATTGAATTATATATACACATACATACAGACAGACAGATGCTACACTGTATTGAATAATGATTATTATTATTATTTAAATCATATAAAATAATTTTTATTTAAAATATTAAAACATAAATTATTAATATTTCATATGTATAATATATACATTTGAAGATTAATAAACATATATTATTTAAATTATTTAAATTACTTGAAATGTTAAATATAACATTAAATACTTATTAGTATATTAAAATTACTAATTAAAATAATTACGAATATTAAAATGTAATTACAATTTATTTATTATATATGATAACTAAAAACAAACAAACAAACAATTTTACAAATAAATATTAAGATACATTATGTATGGTCCAGGCATTTCACTCATTATTTCAATTATTATTTAATATGAATGATGTAATTATTATTTATACACTGAACAAAATTATAAACGCAACACTTTTGTTTTTGCCCCCATTTGTCATGAGCTGAACTCAAAGATCTACGACTTTTTCTAAGAAGTGTTAGTGAGCACTTCTCCTTTGCCGAGATAATCCATCCACCTCACAGGTGTGGCATATCAAGATGCTGATTAGACAGCATGATTATTGCACAGGTGTGCCACAATAAAAGGCCACTCTAAAATGTGCAGTTTTATCACACAGCACAATGCCACAGATGTCGCAAGTTTTGAGGGAGCGTGCAATTGGCATGCTGACTGCAGGAATGTCCACCAGAGCTGTTGCCCGTGAATTGAATGTTCATTTCTCTACCATAAGCCGT
>NW_015520888.1:702-1062 GCF_001515645.1 Sinocyclocheilus grahami | reverse complement strand
TAGGGTTCGGTATTGGCCGATACCTATACCGATCCGATACCAGTGAATTTTTTTTCCCTCATTTAAATAAATGTCAAATTTAAATATCTGTGTGTGTGGAACTGATAATCATTCTTTCACAATCTACTAGATACAGACTACTTCATTATAAAAAAAATAAAATAAACAAATATGTAAAAATATAGGCCTATGTATATTTATAATCTAAGACAAAAATTTATCATAAACTAGGTTAGTGGATAATTCGGCAGCAAAAGTTATTCTAGAAAAATCAGTGCACAATATTTTTAGAAATCCAAACATTTAGTGAAAAAACAATATTTTGTGGGGAACAAATAAAAGTGTTGCACTATATGGTAA
>NW_015520888.1:350-634 GCF_001515645.1 Sinocyclocheilus grahami | reverse complement strand
AAAGTATATAAAATTAAAATACATTTATTTTAAATGTATAGCATATTTTTTAATAAGGCAACAACATATGATAGATACGATAGGACAAAACAAATACAGTGCAGCACGAACTGTTTTTATACAGTCAACCCTCTACGGACACCTTGGCAACTGAATCGACATCGGCTAGTATATTTTTTGCTTTAATATACTCGCTGCCTTACTCGCCAGACAGAAATACTATACTATATTTATACTAGAAATACTATACTTATATATATATATATATATATACACTGTATATA
>NW_015520888.1:0-264 GCF_001515645.1 Sinocyclocheilus grahami | reverse complement strand
ATCTGAAAGTACACTCTTAATATCAGTCAGTCAAGCAGTCAAGCATTATAATATGATAATCAAGTATTATTTAATAATAAAAGTTTAGTAATTAGAATTAAAACTTGGTAACCATGAACTTAGGACTGGTGCTGGTGCTTTTTTTGGTCATTCAGTGTTCCTGTAAAAGAAAACGTACAATAATACTTATAAGATATTATTATTATTATTATACGAATACTACTAATAAGAACAATATAAAAACACACTAAGGATTAATGAGCT
>NW_015520887.1:0-2489 GCF_001515645.1 Sinocyclocheilus grahami | reverse complement strand
CATTTCATGAAATCATATACAAACATTTCATGTACTCTATCCGAACCCTGTGTTGACTCCTGGAGACAGATCCATTACCACTTTGAACCTCACCCTGAGAATAAGACTACAAGACTTCAAACAAATAAATAAAATTAAATATATAAATCGATAATTAAATAAATACATTTGCCAAAAAAAAAAACAAGACTATCAAACCATCCCTGTTAACAGAACCAGTTTATGTGAAGACACCAAAACAACCTGTCAATATAAAACAAGTGTAAAACAAGACTTAAATGAAGGTGAGGGGTGAAAATGTTCAACAAAAGCATCACAGTCCCTTGCAAGTTAATATCTTCCAAAAAAAATCTGAAATTTGGTATTAGGAATACAGAGGTTTGGATCTCTGAAAAGTTTCTGAGAAGACACACCCTGTTTGTCCCTCCACTTACCCTCTGCCACTAGTGTCCGTAAATCCAGAATAGTTACCCCACGCTATCCGTGTTTCTTCCCTACCTGCACCACACCATGAGCTGTGTATCTAATGTCACCCTTTCAGCCAGACGGTCTACCCTATGAGTCCAACAGGATGTGTTTTCTCCTGTACCCTGAACCACAAACTCCGTCCTCCACTCGGTCAGTGCCGTAAGGATACTTAAACCTGTTTGTAGGTCACTGTCTTCACTCCCTCTCACGCTCACTGCAGCGCTAGGGAATGCTGTCATGCTGAAATTCAATCCAGAGCCCCTCGTCCCCTCATCAGCTTACTGTCCAAAACACCTTAAAATGCCTGTCTCTTTCATTTGATCCCTTTTATATTTGTATTTATTTTTTTTTCATGTATGAATAATAGGTTTTTGCAATTTGTTATTTTATCCCACCCCAGCATTTCTGCCAGGAAACAAAATAATGAATTATTCAGAATATAAAAAATTCTGAATATTATTATACATAATAATGAGCAAAATTAGGGTTCATGTTTAAAATGTGTATATTGGAAAGTGTATCCTAATTTTTTTAAACATTTTTTTCAAGGTTTTCAAGTCACTTGTGTATTTCTTTTGTAGTACATTAGTCACGCAGTTCATGATTATGAATTTAAAAATATTCCGTTGCAATATTCCACAAACATTCCAATCTCAGTTAATAATAATAATAAAAATGTTGAATTATTCTTTGTAGAAATACTGTCTATACTGAAAAATAGTGAATTGAAATATGTCTCTTTTTTTAGAAAAAAAAGACATAATTTGTTTCAATTAACCTGTTCAATAAAAAATAAATAAATAAAACATCAACATCATTATATGCTATTATCCCAGCACACCTAAAGTCATGTGTAAATGATTGATGATTTAATAATAATGATGATAATAATAATAATAATAAAAATAAGTATATAATAATAATAATTAGCATTAGTATAATAAATCACACAGATTTAAAAAGCTTTAGCAGTTTAACATTTTATGGCTTTAGTATGTTCCATATTTGAAATGGTTTCCATATTAAAACTGAGATCAATATTATAAATACTAATGCATTTTTGTGCTATTTTGTGAATAATAATTATTATCGTGTTTAAATAATTTGAATTAGGCTATAATGTAGCCTAGTACTTTTCATTTTATGATACACAGAGACTTTCAAAACAAATATGTCACAGTTTTAAATGTATTATTTATTATTGTCATATCTTCTTACATTGAAGCCATTAATCCGTGTGATGATTGAGAGTTTTGGACAAACAACGCTGGGTGGCGCAAGTCGACGTTTTATTCACCTTTGGCCTAATAGTAATACATTCAAGTTTTTCAAAGCGCCCAATATATTCAGTGATGTGAACCCCGGATGTTTAACAAGTCCATATAAAGTGAATATCATTTTCTTAATCAACTGACATGTTTACAGAATTCATGAGAACCTAAAGAAACTTGCACGTTCCCTCGTTCAGGTCCTCGATTGACGTATGCTTGTAATATCAGAAAGACTCTTGCTCGTGTGTGCAACTTTAGTTCAGTGGACATCTACACTGCCGATTTTTGTGGAAATATTTATAGTGCTATAGTGTGTTTTTTTAAGTAACTGTTGGGACAAAGTATATAAAATACCAAATTAATTTTGTATCAATTATAAAATGAAAGAAGTGTGTTTCAAAATACAGCTCTCCAGCTTTGCGATCCTCACACACTACACGGACCCAACCCCAGTAAGTTACACGCATGCTCAGTTTGATGCCGCGGTTCTGCACAGCAGACATGTCCGAAAGAGACTGTTCTCAGTTCAGTGTAACGTTACTAGAGTTTTGGAGTTTGGAGCACCTGCTGGAGCAGCGCTAAGTTAAGAAGAGTTGGGAAACCCGGAACTGGATCATATTTCAGTCGATTCAGTCGGACTTGGCGAACTGGTTCCTCAAGTTCACTGAATAGCTTCAAAATAACGATTCGTCCAGGAAGCGAACATCTCTAGTTGACACACGCACACACACACACACACACACACACACA
>NW_015520886.1:1667-2489 GCF_001515645.1 Sinocyclocheilus grahami | reverse complement strand
GACAGACAGAGTCTCTGTAAGAGCCCCTCTCATCATGTGTGTTTATGGTCGTGTCTGTGGTTTTTCATGTTTTATCAGCGGTTGTGTGTAAATCTGTGTGGTTTTAACCTCCACGTGACTTTGAGCTTCTGATGCTTCAAGCGTGCGTTTATGATAAATCTGGCGCGTTTATGAACGCATATGTAACGCGCCACACCGGATTATTTCAGCTTCGATGATGTTTTATATGTTTATGATAGTTATGAGAATACAAATAAACTCTTACCGTGAGCGCTGGAGTCCTCTGGAGTCCACAAGGACCCCTTACGCACTTCCGTTCACGCGGAGTAGCTGCTGCGTCACAGCGTCACGACGCGACGCGGAGACGAACTGCGACTTCACCGCGATTCACTACAACACCATGAATCCTGACAGGCCTGCCTACAGTACATGCAGTACATACAGATGCCGATGTTGTAGATGTAGATGTAGATGTTGTAGATGCAGCTGACTGTATGTTGTTGTGAATGAAATAAAATAAAATAGTGGGCACTTATTGAAATGTTGGACATTAAATTAAAATAAATTTAAAAGAGTAAAAACATTAAGTGGGCACTGACTGCAGTGTTTAGAAAATACAATTAAAAAATGTAATTTATTGGTGCTGGAAATAAAATAAAATATTGTTTCCCATCTAATCAGTTTCCTAATCAAATAAAAAGAGAACAGAAGAGAAATAAATACAAACAAAATAAATTGAAATACAATCATAATAAAATTCAAATAAATAAAAAATCTAGTGGGCAGTTACTGTTTTTTTTTTTTTTTTTTTTTACATGGTCT
>NW_015520885.1:2092-2490 GCF_001515645.1 Sinocyclocheilus grahami | reverse complement strand
CTCCAATAACATGCGATTGAAATGATTCAAACATATAATGCGATATGAGGTAAATGTATTTTGTGGATGTAATTTCCATAAATGTATCATTCAGCACAGTACTAGTGTTATCATCTGAGATCACCATTGTACTTTATAGTAAGGGTAAAGATAACGAGTATCTTAGACCTGAACAAAACACACTAAATCTAGATGCAAGTCTGTGAATGACGCAATGATCAAACGTGCCACTGATGAAAACTTATATTTGAGATTTATTTTGTCCAAACCTCGGTCTGCTGTAGTTCATCAGGTCTGCTGCTGTTTTTATGAGCGGACCTCTAGACAGTCACTTACACGGTTCAATTTAGTTTTCTTTAACCCTTGTGCTGCTGGAAGTAGTTTACAAAATTGTGTTT
>NW_015520885.1:0-695 GCF_001515645.1 Sinocyclocheilus grahami | reverse complement strand
TGTGTTCAGTTTGCATCTCGGGTAAATGCATCTTTAAAGATATTTAGATACTCGCTCTGAAGGTTCAGCTTTTGCAGTGCATGCAACATTTAATGTCACGACTTCATGAATGCAAGACTTTCTGCTCTGATTCAAGAGCTTTTTAGGTTATAATGAATCTGCAGTAGCTGCGGTCTCGCCTTCAAACGGCTCGTTGTTGAAGTTGAAGAGCACGACTCCCAGATTCCCCCTGTAGTCCTCATCCACCACGCCAGCTGTAGACACACCACACATGTGAGACCACAGCAAAGCATCACATTCTCATGTCACTGGTTCACGAGCGACGTACCGCCGACATCGATGAAGTGCTTGACGGCGAGACCCGAGCGAGGAGCTGCAACACAAGAGAGTTAGTGAAGAAACACACAGCTTCTGGACTGGCTTCTGCAGCTCTCGCTCACCGACTCGGCCGTAGTGTCCGTGAGGAACCGCGATCTGGATGTCCGTCTTCACCAGAGCTTTGTCCATGGGCCCGATGCTGTAGTCATACGCACTGAAACACATGAGGTTCTGCTGGTCAAATGCACTGAAGCAGCAGTGAACACAGAATTACGAAACACTGCAAAAGAGAAGCATGCATGTGCAGAACACCATCTAATCCATTCAGCAAGTGCACTGAAGCAGCAGTGAATCCTGGAATTACAAGCTTATAAAAA
>NW_015520884.1:1648-2490 GCF_001515645.1 Sinocyclocheilus grahami | reverse complement strand
TCTATCTATCTATCTATCTATCTATCTATCTATCTATGCGTCTGTTTTCTATGCATTTATACAGAAATTGTTTTTCAAATAGATCTATTCACAGGATTTTAACTAATTTAGGCAGAAAAGTAGAGAAATTATAAGAAATAAACCTTATCCTTACTCGATCTAAGTGGTATACTTTCATGTACACTAAAATTTGATTTGTATTTCTACATTTTGATGCCGCTTGTCCATCAAGCAGTCACTAAATTTTCTTTATTCATGTTTAAAAAAAAATTCTGGAGCATTTTTTATTTTCCATATTTTATAAAAGGATTATGTATTTTAGTAGCAAAAAGTATACATTTCAACATTTAATCTCTTAAGTACAATTTCTCAGTTGAAAACCATGAAAATGAAAGTCAGGGTTTGGGAGGGGCAGACGGGGAGATTTTTTTTTCATCCTTTTAGTTGTTTTGTTCCTGGTGTTATAAGAACTGAACGTCTGTGCTGAGAATTGACAACATGAATCAAATATGCATTGGATTTTTTATGATTTTGTCTCTCTTCAATGGTAAGTAGAACATTTTCTTGTATATAATATATTGCGGTTATGTTATAGGAAATGTTTTAGGAATGAGTGTGTGAGATTGACAGATCGCTTGCGATCATTTGAACAGAGCAAATCAAATACAAGTCAAATAATGACTCAAATTTTGCCTAGAAGTTAATATTTGTAAAAAAAAAAATATATATATATATATATATATACAGCCAATTTACAGTAATTTTATTGTGGGTTTTATTTCTGTAAGATAATACTTTTTAAAATTCAACTTTTAGCTATTTTTAAAAAGAAATGGAATGGA
>NW_015520884.1:0-303 GCF_001515645.1 Sinocyclocheilus grahami | reverse complement strand
TCTGCTGATCATCACAATTTTTTATTGCAACCGTAAGTCACATCCACCTTTAAATCATGCATACCGCAATAGATAATGGTCATTTTTAACTGCACATTTTTTGAAAAAATTATAATGGACCAAATATGTTTTGGAACAAATTAGCAATTGCACACAATTACTCTTAGTTGAATTTATGTCTTGAACACAGTCAGTTAAATAAAATCCACAATTATATAGTGTCACAGGAATCATAAATGTGCAAATTCCATTTGCAATAGTAAGAAACGTCTCAGGTTACTTATGTAACCATGGTTCCCTGAG
>NW_015520883.1:1810-2490 GCF_001515645.1 Sinocyclocheilus grahami | reverse complement strand
TTTACATAAGATGTGCTTTATGAACATCATTTCTAATTGGCAATAATAGAATCTTATTACAACATCTCATATTTATAACATACTGAATGTTTATAACATACCTTATTTATGCCTTACAATAGCTTAACCAGCATTATATGTGCAGACATGTATATATAGAATTCAGTGATACTATTTTAAACATTGTATTTCTATACTTTATAAAAAAACAGAACACTTCAAGTATAATCAACTAAACAAAAACTTTTGTTCCAATTTGTTTCAGTTCCAGGTGCGAATGGACAATGAAGCAGCTCTGTGTTCCTCAATTATGTTAATCAAGGCTGACGTGCGCTTCGTCTTTAGAAGCAATGTCTTTCTTCGCTTGCTTAGCTGATTTAGATGCCATTTTCTACTTTTTTGTCAACTACCCTTGGTTATTCTGGTGTTTAATTATATTTGAAAACATTATACATATAGAGGTTTATTAATTATAAGTAAAAAACTTCTGAACAGAGAGCATGAGGTGGACAAATTTACTCCATTAGCATCCGGAACCAGAACTCATCAGAACAATGCTTTTTATCCAGTTGATGAAATCCCCAGAAGAAACCCCCCCTCCATTTAATTTCAACATTTTAATAATGGAAACCTACCTGTTTGTTCCTCAGTATCTTCATGTTTTACTCTGAATGCTTCTT
>NW_015520883.1:0-210 GCF_001515645.1 Sinocyclocheilus grahami | reverse complement strand
ATTATAATGAAAATTATAATAAGAACTCAGATAAACCATATATTGTCGTAGTCGTGTCTTTACTAGTCACGCTGTATCAATGAAAGCATTTAAATAATCCGTTTATTTAGCTACCGCTATAGGGATTTCCTGGGTTTCTTCTGCTGGGTGTATTTGGAGTTTCCCTGCGAGAGCACCCTCTGGCCTTCGGATGGAGATTTACTACTGATC
>NW_015520882.1:2128-2490 GCF_001515645.1 Sinocyclocheilus grahami | reverse complement strand
TACACTATGTTGGTTTTTATCAAGTTTAACTTCTCAAGGCAGTCTACTTATCTCTGTAAATGGCAACATGAGCTATACGACCAGCCAAGAATTGAAGCTGTCATGCTTGTCTGAAGTGCAGTTTGCGCAAAATAAACTACACTGAAAATTTACAATTTGAGCATGTTTTACAACAAAATACAATTTTAGTATTACTACAAAATATCATGTTTAATTCAGTGTGTTAAATGTAATTTTTGTACTTTCTGAATGAAATTGATTTCTTGAAAACTGATTCAAAGGAAATCTTACAGTTTTTTTCAGAGTACCATTAACATTAGTAGCATACAGTGGGGAAAAAAAGTATTTAGTCAGCCACCAAT
>NW_015520882.1:0-774 GCF_001515645.1 Sinocyclocheilus grahami | reverse complement strand
CAATTGGTGGCTGACTAAATACTTTTTTGCCCCACTGTATCTTGTCACCAGGCATGTATTATCTCTGATAAATTAACTGTAATGCTAACATTACCCATGAAAGCTCTAGTATGTTAAAGACAAGAGCCAAGTTACAACAAACTCCCTAAGAAAATCTTGACGTTAGTCATAATTACTAACCTTGCAAACAAGTCATAATCAGAAGAATAATACACATTTTGATTGTATTACATTGAAATTTATTAAGTACAATTTCTTTAGCAAGGACTTGATATCTTTGTATATTCTGCTTTATATTTTTGCTTCTTCATTTAATTTGTCTGTAAAGCCCTAATGATTGTGACAACATTCCCCACAATATGCTGCATATTATTACAAAGTCAAAGTATGCAATGAACGGTGTATTTTTTTCCTGGGTAATAATGGTGGAATTGTTTCAGTTTATTTAGTATGTTTAGTATGAACAGATTTTATAAATGTAAATGTATGAACCGAAACCTGGAGCAGAAACTGCACTGCACCTAAAAACAGTTCGGGGCGCTGCTCTGAGATGCTCAATAGAGGGCGCTACTTCACTTTTATAAACTCGCAAAGAATTGTTTTGCATTGTGTATCTTATCATTAATTCTCATTATGAAAATTATTAACTTAACATTATTATGATAATATATTAACCTCAGCCCTGGTAAAGGTATTCAATTATTCGACACAAACAGCAATTCTGCCTTCCTACCAGCAAGTGTGGCCAGATCTCAAACAAAGGCCCATTTCCAT
>NW_015520881.1:0-559 GCF_001515645.1 Sinocyclocheilus grahami | reverse complement strand
TCTTTAAGACCATAAAGGGAACCACCATTAAGCAGTCACAGATCAAATTTACTCTCTCAAACATCAACACATCAAACAAATTTAGCTGTTTGCATTTGTTCTACATTTTTGCATGCAAAGAAATGAGCATCCATAGTCCTCTTTCAAATGAGAGAAATTAGATTTGTGTACATTTACCTTTTTTAGTAAGAACATGACGTCACCAACTGAAATGAAGTGATGATTCAAAATCATGAAAATCACAAACAATTTATTTGATTTTAAAGTCAGCATGAAATGGAAATTCACTCTGTTTTCTGAATGCATGTTATAGATCTTATTGTGAACAGTTAATTTGTGCAAATGTTTCACTTAAAAAAATTGACCTTGTAAATGTTTAATCCAAGTGTCATAACTGGACCTTCAGATGAAAGCGTCAAATGTCTGATGACGTATACAAGCACATCTTAAGATGTCAGGAGCTACCCCTACCCCTATCCTTGACCCATGCAGCCTGGGGCAATGTTCATATAACAATCTTATCTGAAAGTGTCTTGTAGGACAAGAACCTCGACTGGTG
>NW_015520880.1:2219-2491 GCF_001515645.1 Sinocyclocheilus grahami | reverse complement strand
TATATATATATATATATATGAATGAACAAATTCAAGTTTTATATGTTAGATCAATGCTGATGACGTAGACCTCAAGACAAGAGTATGACGTGCTCAGACTACATCTGACAGGCAGAGATTAATTAAATGTAAGTCGTGACCCATTTCAGACATGTAGGTGGAGCAAAAGACCTGAAAAATAACAACATTACATTAAACAAATGATTCATTATCCTTGTGCAAATGCACTTGGTGCAATTCATTATCTCCGTTCTCCAATCTCCATCATTTTG
>NW_015520880.1:0-551 GCF_001515645.1 Sinocyclocheilus grahami | reverse complement strand
ATTTTGATAAACAGTCAAATTTATTTTTATAATGTTGTGTTTTGTGGCTATTTCTGTTTATGATGTTGTTGTCAAGTTAGGGTAGTGTAGCTAACCTTTACAATATGCTATTTGTATCACAAAAGGTCTGGTCTCATGGAAGATCAGAGAGCGATCACATGCTTCTTGAGTCGTTTTCATCTACGCAATACATGATGAGCAACAGCATGATTTCGTAAGCCGAGACGCTCCACGCTGAGCGTTTTATGACGTTGTGCGTTGAATGTTTCGTGGGTGTGCACTGCCCTCTGCTGGAGCACGAACACACGGACACAGCTAAAACCAACACGAATGTAAGAGGCTGCTTGCCACTTCACGTTGAAAAACTGTGATTAGTTTTATTTAATCCCATTTTGTGGTAATTACCTCGCTATCATTCACTCAGAATAGACTAATTAATTGCGTCTGTTTGTGATTTAATCACGTATGTTGGTTAAATTTGTCATCTGCCTTTATGTACTTGACTGTGCATTTTTAAAGGGGTCATATGATGTTGCTAAAAAGAACATTAT
>NW_015520879.1:2244-2491 GCF_001515645.1 Sinocyclocheilus grahami | reverse complement strand
AGGGGGTCTGAATACTTTCCGTACCCACTGTATATATAATTTATGCATGTATGTCTATTAAAACCCAAAAATACACATATACTTGTGTATGTATTGTGCATATCCGCATATTTAGAATGGCTATATATGTACATTGCATACTGTTTATCTGCAGTATAAGGATGTTATAATGTTAGGATGATATAATTATATAGGCCAACAACATATGCTACCCCTTGCATTGACCCCAGTAACCACGGACATCTTC
>NW_015520879.1:0-1506 GCF_001515645.1 Sinocyclocheilus grahami | reverse complement strand
GAGTTAAAATAATTCAGTTTTCGTCCATATCTTGTTTACTGAATTCAACTATAAACAAAACAGCATTAAACTGAATGTGTGATATGCATTAGATGGTCAGTGAACAGACGATATGGAGGCACAGAAATTACCCTTAATGTGCTATAATTTGAATGCATGTATTGTGTTTTGAGTAATGCATTTGAATATGTCTAGACACATTTGTGTGTACCACACAACCACACGCTAGACAATGACATATCTCTGTCTGCAAGAGAAATTTACGAATCATGACCCTCTTACTATACAAGAACAGTGCGATTTTACTTTGGTCAGCATAAGCTGAATTCTCCCCCCCGCTCCCGTTCCTGCTTACTGAGGCAAACATGCTCTCTCCTCATCCCCCAGCCCTGGGGAAAAGGGCTCCAGCCCATCTCTGCTTTCTTCTCTGCTCATCCTTTTCAGTGTTCAGTGTTCTATCTGTCGGAGGAAAATGTGAGTGCTGCTTGCACGTGGTTGCCACAGAGCATTACTTTGCTGTTGCTAAGGTGTTCTGACTGGTTCCTAGCACGTCGCTATGAATATTCAGGATAGCTGCTTGTGCATTTCTAGATGGTTTCTAGCAACTACCTAAAATCTTGATGACTGTGATGGAAACTAGAGTAATTCGATTTTTAGTTTTGCTTCACATCCCATTCGTTTATATGAAGAGGGTGGGGTTTACTGCAGACAGCCACCAGGGGGCGATCAAATATGTCGGCTTCACTTTTCAGGATGTGTGCGTTCCAAATGAGACGCTTTGGAGTGAGAACAATCATGGCCGCCATACTGAAGGGTCGTTCCAAACCAAGAGCTCAAAACTGGCCACTTCAAAGGGCTCCTACGAAAAAGGATTCAGCTGACGGACACTCTGCTCTCATGATTATTTGCACAGGTTTAATTGTACATTGATGGCACCTCAGCAAGACGGCGCAAAAGTGCATTCCAAGGAACAGTGTTTTAGTCCCCTACACCCTTCATCCCTTCGACGCTCGTGAAGGGGTTAGAGCACAGGGATGAGCCCTTCAGAATGGAACGCATCATTGCTTTCTAGGGTGTTTTGGGTTCATTTATAAAGATGTGCATGCAATGATACTAAATGTGAATGTACAACAGTTTCCGAAATGTACCTATGAATAATTTATGCAATGTCAATCTCCATTTATAAATCGCAATTATTCTGACATTCAAGCGCAATATGTACAAGCACATTAACTCCACCTACAGAACACCCACAAATATTATGGTTCAGCGCTCATCATCAGTGGGCAAGGAAATCCAGGCACGCTCTCAGAAAACTGCGGTACACTGAAAAAAAGGTCTTTGAAACAATTTTCACTCAGAAAATGATAGTAAATTTCACAAATGATTACAAAGACACAGCGAGTAACACACTGGATTAAACGTAGAAAGACTGAAATAGAACTTTCTTGTAAAACGTAGTTCAATAAATACAGAGTTCTGGCATGAAACTCTAGATGGCGCAGT
>NW_015520878.1:1857-2491 GCF_001515645.1 Sinocyclocheilus grahami | reverse complement strand
CCCAGCGACTTAACACTGCTTTTGTGCTCCAGGGTCACAAATGCATTTGCTCTGAAAAAGGCTGATTTTAGTTTCAATCAGAGGAACCGTGCATGCAACGTCACAAGCAGATTCTGTGAAGAGTTTCAAACGACAAGCAAACAAATGGTTGTATTGAGAGTTTTGAAACTGCAATAGAGTCCACTTTTTCAGCGGCATTGGTTCCAGAAGTATTTTTCCATTCTTTTGGATTGTGTTTTGACAGCGTAGCAAAACTGGCTGGATTATGTCATTTGTGGTGCTTCGTGGGAGTTGACGGAGCTAAAGAGTTCTTTTGGTGCAACTTGCTCCCCGTGACTCGATTGGTGGAATTTCTGTACAGCATCATGTGAAATTTAGTCTTTCACCACAAATTTGGCTGTTAAACATTATTATTTTAAAAATAACGGATGGCTACGACAATTTACAACCTCATGATTCACTTAAAGGGTTATAAGTCACCATTAAAAATTAATTTCCCTACGGAGAAAATAAACAACTGGAAACCTGACTGTTGTGCTCTATTGAAAACAACAGTGCATATCACGCCCAATGCCAACGACTGGCCAATCACAATCAGGTATCCCACAGAGCCGCGTAGCTCAGACTGTAAAAA
>NW_015520878.1:0-1319 GCF_001515645.1 Sinocyclocheilus grahami | reverse complement strand
GACCCAAACACACAGAATTATTCGTGATCCTCAGTAGCTGGAAATCAGAGGATGTCTCTTGCTGCACTTGAAAAAATGTCTTCTAAAGCATCCGTCAAGCTAAACCTATACTATAAATAAGTACTTAACCTATTTGGAAATGGGACAGTAATAGCTGTGTGTGAGAAATAAGCTGATTGTGACAGTGATGTGTTATAAGATTGTATTTTATTTAGTTAGTCTTGTCATTATATGTTGAAGGATGTTATAACTGCGTTTAATTTGAGCCAAGCTGTGACCTCAAAGCCATACGTTAATGTGGTCAAATGTTGATTCTGTACAGAGTTGCTGTATTTTATTCTGAAATTTGCCTGAGAATGAATTAAGGACAGGGTTTCCTCAACAAGAATGATGGAATGCATAACTAGCAACCGATAATAGAAATGTTCATTAGTTAAAAAATGTGATTATATTAACTTCATTGCCAGGTTTTCCACGACAGTAGAACCCTAAAATACAGGACTTCCCTTTACATTCATATCAGTTTGAAGCATAAAATCTTAGTAAAAATAAGAATAATAGTAATGTTCATGTTATTTAGTGGCACCGCATAAATCTGTATGTATTAAAGTAGGAGGTCATATTAATTTGATTGGGTCACTTCCTCAAAATGAATGACAGTCACGAGGTGAAGCATCAGAGCGACCTTATATGGCCAGAGTCTGGTCAGATTAATAATAATAATAAAATGCCTGATCTTTTGGGGCTGTTACTGATGCTTTTCTATTAGCATCGCAGCATAAACACGCAGTATTTCATTCATACAGTACAAGAGAACTGGATAAATGCACTCAAATCTACACAACGCCACTTAAAAGATGTTTAATATCAACCAACAACCTAAAAACACACGAATAATTAATTATAAGCCACATAAACATCAAATAAACCCCAGACAGCTCTAATCCATGTTAGCAAAACAGCTAAATCTGCAGACGTTGCAGCGCGACCACACGAACAGCGGGTCTTTACCTGAGTTCAACCTGAACGAGATGAAGAGACGAGTATTCAGTAGTTTTAACTCGGTAGTTTCCAAAGGACCAGTCCTAGGATTTGATATTCATAATGACACTACGGTGTTTCCGAAGGCTTCACTCACGGTCAGCTGATCGGCTGCTGTGATCTGCGCATGCGCAGCCACGGGCGACAGCGACACCTGGAGGTCTGGAGTCATTATGGCAGCTTCTTTTTCCACTTGTAGTAGACGTTTATTTATTTATCTATTTATTTAGTCGTTTAGCAGATGCTTTTATCCAAAGCGACTTACACATGAGGACAAT